>NW_019385681.1:179609-194875 GCF_000671375.1 Centruroides sculpturatus | reverse complement strand
GAAGTATCCAATTTCAAAAACCTACACACCGATAGAACCCTCTTGACTTCCGATTTCAAAAACTGTATAACACTTGTCACTTCACTTAATATTTAATATTAGAATTCAATCCAAAACAGAGCTAAAAATCCTGCTGCTTCTATTTCGCTTTTCAATTTTCGAATGATTCTCAAGCCATAGTCTTATGCAAATCATGCCGTGTGGCGTAATTGTCTGCTGACCAATCAGTGGCTGTACTTTCAAAAAGCCAACGGCCACTTTCAACCATCTGTCGATGACCGTTACGACTAAAAAAACTTCGCTAGGTCTTACTTTCAGGGGGAGGTCTTACATTTCGCAATTCAGCAAAATGTAGACCTCCCCCTAGGTCTTATTTTCTGCGGATAGGTCTTATTTTCTGCGGATATAATGCTAGGTCTTATTTTCTGCGGATGTCTTATTTTCGGGGAAACACGGTAGTTGAGTTACTCAGTTAAGTTGGGTTCTATCGATGTTTGATGTCCTGGATGAATCCATTACCAGCATGAGAATAGCCCTTTTAAAGCAGATGGAATTAATAACATAAATTCAAACTTGAAAAATGTAAAATTTTTTTAAAGATAGCAGTACAGTACTTTTAAATTTACAATTAATTTAAGTTTAATATTTTTTCTGTGTTTTTATGTTAAGGACATTACGCTTTTTTCTCTTGTTTATGAACGTGAAAAAAATACAAATATGTAAATACAGATGTATATTACAGATTTATTTTCCAAATCGTTTTTCGTGCTTTCTTTTAACCTATATATGAGATATGTAACAATGATTATGGAGGCGGAGATGTAACAGAGCAATAAGGGTTATCTGGAATAATTGTCTAAAAAGTACAATGAGAATAAACAAAAATCCCTTATACCGGTGAAATGTTCTAAAACATTCACGATACATATAGAAGAAAATTTTGAGGACATATTCAATAACCGAATTATGACTTTTTTCTTCTAGAACAATCCACAATAATGTATCATAAGTCAGCGATTGATCCTTTGCCCGTTTGTGTATCTGATTTATATTTTAAACCTCTTTTATTTTTGTTTTTAGCATTTAATTTTATCACAAATTTAGATATATCACCAAGAAAAAGTTTAGTTCAAAAACTCACATCTACGGTACACGTAGCGCTGCAATTTCATAATGTGTTACAACGTTGAATGGAAAAGCAGCATTAGCATTACAAGGCGCATAAATTATCATCATTGCCGGTCTGCGATAATGCAAATGATATTTCATATATTATAGGAAGTTATATACCCAGAAATTGACAAGGGTATACTATAAATTTGCTATGGTTATTTCTGCCGCTTGAAGCGCCACAATTTCCGTAGTGGTGGGTTTGAAAACTAAATAATATGCTGCGGAAGTTTTTCTGTATGTACGGAAACAGCAGTGTACAAAGTATGATTTAATTTGGACTACTTGTATCTATACAAAATTACATATACGCATTTCCTAGAAAGCAAGAAATGATTCAGCACGGTTCAACAAGAATAAAATTAACAGTTCAGAAGTAACTAAACTTCCTCTGTTTTGATAATTTCGTTCTTGTTGCTGTGTGGTAAGGCTTCCACAATAACACAACCCAGTAATAACAGAAACCTTATGTTAAAAAGATTCTTTTGATGCTGACAGGGCGGGGAGAGTTAAAAAAATAATTATGTTTTGCCAAGTATATAAAGAATTCATAAAATACTGATAAATACTAAAAAATAATACAAGATCTTACCAATAAATTTTTTATCGAATGTACCAGATTTTTGTAAGTGGTTTAATACAACTCTTAAAACTTTCTGTCGATGATCCTCAGATTTACAAGGCATTATTAGTGATATTTGTATTATTGCACCGTTTCTTGTTCTCTTTACAAAATGAGTGCTAGAAGATTTATTAAGCCTTGATTCTAAGTCATAGGATGGTTTAGCATCTTCGGGAATTCCTACTATACTCTATTAAAATACAGTTCTATTAATATCGTTATTTCATTTATAAAAATCCGAATAAATTAGAATGTAAATTCTTCAACAGTAAAATTGCAATACAATGAAAGAAAAGGCGTCAGTTTATGGAATTATAAAAATGAGGGGTCTGTGATATGTGAATAATTAAACTTCAGTAGCGAATTATTTCACAGATAGTAATGAAATAAGCATGAAAATGGTTACACTGGAAATACGCCACTGCATTATGAGACAGGAATAAATGCAGAAAAATTTGTTAGAAGTTTACATTATTCCCAGAATGCAAAGAATTGAAATACAACGCCATTTGATTGGTATCTACCAGAACATTATCGTTCAATTTAGATAAGTAGGATTGTCATCAATTCCAATTCTACTTATTTGTGCTTTAGAGTCATTATCGTGCAACGCTAAATGGTACTGTAAATTCAGGAACACTCAGGAAATGTTGACATGGGAGTGGTGTACGGAAGCAAAGATTAGAGACACATTTAAAACATTATTAATACACAAGTGCATAATTCATCTGCTGCTGAAGGGAGATTAATTAAGGCTCATATCTAGAATCCTGGTATTGTAACTATAACTGCGCAAACAATTAAGAAACATTTGCATGAGATTGGCTTCCAAGTCAAACAACATGCAAAAGTGTACCATTAACTCTGTGATACAGGACTCAATGCATGATCTTGTAGAGAACTCGACAAACTAAAAATTCGAGCTGAGACATGCATCATTCATCAACAAACCCTGCTTCTGTCTACATTAAAATCTATTGCAACATAGACAGAAGTGGAAGCAAGATAATTTAAAGCAACGCTATATTAAAACCTTTATCAAGGGAAAGCAGAGTGCTAACACGCAGTATTATGATTTAACATGAGAATATGTGTGACAAACAGGCACTCTTTGTGCATATTTTATATTTATCAGCACAAAAACGTCATATGCACAGACTTGTTACCAAATAAGCCTATATAGTACTTTATCGGTTGACAACTTCACTGGAAACTTCTTCTTATAATCTGTACAGTACGTATACTCGTACTGTACACTCGTACACTCGTACGTACTGTACGAGTGTACAGTACGTACACTCGTACTGTACAGATTAAAAGTATTATTAAGTAAATGAACTTGCTTGGAAACTCTTTTGCTTATTTTTGATGGTTTGCATATTTCAAGCAACTCTTCCTTTCCTGCGAATTTCGTAAAACTGTGCCTTTTCTTTAAGGTGTTGTAATTTGACTTTTGAGGGTTATAACTAATTAAACTGAATTTTACTAAATAATATAGTATTTTTTATATACCTTTTGATATTGAACGTAAATATGGATTTCTACATCGTTGCGTTTTTTTCCAATAGAACTTTTAATTAATTCAGCAATAAAAGAACTCGGTGTATAAGAATAGAGTTTCATACTCAAAGATAATCTTGCATCAATATCATAAAGATCTCTGACGTCTTTAGGAATTTCGATCACTTTATATTGTGAAGAATATTTCTCATCAATTTTTACCTTAAAAATATAAATTTATATATTTTAACAATTAANAGTGCCATAAATAGGAAAATCTCCCTGTTCATAATTTTTGTAATCAAAAGTATTTCCAACCATAGCATATGTAAACAATACTGGTAAAATGATTGCCATTTCTGCAGATTAATTCTATATTTACAAAATAATATTAATAAATGTATTGAGTAATTTCAAAATCATTTAAATATTTAGATCTTCTGAAAAGTCAGTTAAACTAGATGGAAGCGATTAAATCTTAAATTATTTGATTATAACAAAAGTTTTATTTCAACAATTTTTTCAGCTTCACATAATAGCTTTCTCTAAATTTCTATACATTTACTTTGACCTAAAACTTTTGTAAAATTACACACATGAAAACTAATACAAAAACATTTTGAAGATTTCCACACGTGGATTCCGACTGTCAGAATCCAATCAACACTAGAATAGTCGACGTTTTCTTGTAGGTTTATTTCTGCCTACGTATAAAGCTACATATAAATAGTTTAAAAGTTACTGTGGCATAAGTTAATTGTAAAAATTTACTTTTGAGAGAGTAAGATCATAAAACACATGTAGAATACATCGAAATCTTATTATATTAGTTTTCATTTCTGTAATTTTATAATATAAATACATTGTAAAATTATTGTTTATTTTAGCTAGTCGGGTAGCCAAAAATAAGGCGTTATCATAACATTCTGGAGGATCGAGTTCGAATTTGGCCAGAAATTACCCGAAAATTCTTTGGATATATGTCGACGTCTTTTCTCACCACCTAGCTACTCTTTACAACCGTTACCATCATTTTCCTTACTTTTTCCTCTGTGGTCACACTGAGCGTTCCTCCTATCTATTGTAGTTTCCCACGCCTGTAAAGGGGATAGCCAGGTCGCCAGAATTTCTTATAATTTAGATTAAAAGGTTGGCAAACAAATGGCATATGTTACTTGAAAAAAAACGGAATTCATTATGCCAACTTCACAGACAACTTCACAAAAAACAGTAATAGATTGCGTGAGACTGGACAGGTGTCCTTCAAGTATCAGCTATTATAAAACGGTTTTAGAACTTTTTAAAGCGATCTTTAAAATATCACTTACCTGACTTTTAGGCTGACGTGTATATTAATTAAATTCGTATTAAAATTTCAGGTATATGAATAAATTTGTTATAATTTCGATTTAAAAAATACGGTTTTTTGTAATACTTACGTAACACGCAAATAATAAAAAACTGAAAATATCAAATGACCTGTGATAACATTTTATATAAAAATTTTATCGGGAATGATGTCAAACTCGTGAGAACTAACAAACGTTTTCTAGATAATTATTACTTCTCGAGTTGAAATGCGTGAGATAAAATATTAATTAATATATTATTGTTTAATAAATGTAAGTTTTTAAAATAAAGTTAAATAATTCAATAACAAGAATTTTATATAAATTAATTTATAAAATTCTTTTCACTATTCACTGAATATATTTTTAATTTTTAAATTACAAGCAATTTTATTCAAAGACGTACTTATAAATAATTATAACGGCACACTGGAAACTCCCAATTTTTTGGTTGATCGTCCCTTTTATTAATGTATGTTATAATTCACCAGAATAGAATTTTCCTAATTGCAGAAATTTTTTGTGAATGAAAAGTGTGAGTATTTGGAATTGGCAGTATTTGCGGTATTTCAATATTGATGTATATTTCTAAGTGAAATTTGTTGTTGGTCCGACACTGAACTCGGTTCGACTTTGGGACGAATTCTGAAAAATTTGTATCTTACAGCCGGGCATATAATATTATATCTCTTCAAACACGTATGTATGGAAAGAAGATTGTCTCTTAATGCCTACCACCTGCGGCCGAGTGGATAAAAGCAATAAATCTATTATATACTGTCCATACAATGTTCTCTCGGGAAGTACTTTTCTTTGGCAGATTGTCCAAGTGCCATTGCATTCTTCTATAAAAATAATCCAATTTCTCTTAATAACAGCAGAATAAGTAATAAAAAATTGTATTTATAATTATTTTTATCGAAGGTCGAGTGGTCCAAGTATAATATTAATAGTAAACATGTCAGTCTACGAATTATATTATGATGGGCAAATATCAAATCCAAGTATTTGGAAAATCGCAGGAATTTCCAAACACCTGGATTTCGCAGGAAAATCGCAGAAAATCGAAACCTGGTCCCGATTCTATTTCTGAACGTCTCCTGTTCACGTCCAGACAAACGAATTATTTTCAACGTTTCTGAAACGTTTACAAACGTTCTATAATCGAATCAATATTCGAATTTTATGTTCGAATTTGATTCGAACAAATTCGAACAAATTTGAACAAAACATTCGAAATAGAAAGCCACTTTCAACCACTTTCAGCCCCATATCTCCCGCACCCTTATAGCTATCGAGACGCAACCACCACGATGCACGAATGGAGACTTGGGGCTACCACCACATACAAACACCATTCACCTGCAATGTGTAGTTTTGGCGGAAAAGCGAAATATAGGGACATACATGTCCATTTATATATATAGATATAGATTTTAAAAATATCATTATAACTGCAGGGTTATCCAAAAGTCTGTTAACCAAGATGGAAGTGTCTATAAATTGGTTGATTAAATGTTGAACGTGTGCGAAGATAAAGGAAGCCGTGTGTATCTTCAATATGGTCAGACTTGATGACGATTTTACTAGTTATTAGCATTTACAACTTTTTAAAACACATCCCTATCCTCAAAATTAAGCTTTTTACAATTTTATAATAGATAAAATTTTAAAACATTTTAAATAAAACATCTTAACAGAAACGCCAACTGGGGAAGTTGAGCAACTCGTTGCTGGTTTTTTCGTTGAATTAACTGAATTTTTTTCCGCTTTTTTATCTTTCTTATTTAATCTTCAAACGCAGATCTAAATCGCATACTTCAAACTGTCGTATCTCTTGAAATCAGTTCTGTATCTAATAAGCATCAAATATGAGAGAAAATCAAATAAAATGTTGATTCTAGATGTTTTTAATTTTCAATATTTATTAAATTAATATTTATCTAAATTTATATTTATATTTATCTATATCTATATCTATAAAATAATATTTATCAATATTATAATTTACTGTGCATTAATACTACTTACACCCGATGTTATAGAAAATGTAACAAAGAACTTAATAAATTATAAATACTTTAAGCAAATAAAAGCATAATTACCGTAATTTTCAACCAACACAACAAAGAAGCACGGATTATACAGATGAATGTCACTCCGATCATTAAAACAAACGTCTATAATCGCTCAACCATATTAGTATCAAGAAATAAAAACAGATAAGGTATTCCACAAAAGTATAGAACCGTTGCAAATTCACTACACGAAGGTTAGGCATTACACGTATGATATAGCTACCTTTCTTATATTTGTAATTCATAAGAACGTAATTTGTTGCCATTCATAGTTTTCAATATCGCAGCATACAGCATAAATTGTAAAAAATTGATTTTAAGCAACACAAAAGTATAGAATCGACTAGTAAATAAATGCAGAAAGTATCAACTGCTACAAAATAAGTTCAATTTAGAAATTTATTTGGACACCTCCTTTACAAATAACATCGAAAATGAGATTTGGCATGCTATCATAAAGGATTTTGATGGTCGATGCCTCATGAGAGTTCCAAGCAGTTTTAAGTCATAAATTCGGTGAACCAAGATCCTGCAAACGCTTTCCATAGGTTTGCAATCAGGAAAACGAACTGGCTAATGCAGAAGTTCAATCCGTTTATTTTTAAATTACTGTTTCGTATCTCGTTATACATGGATGGATGCGTTGTCCTGTTGTAAAATAAGAGGAGTTATACTGAATCTATGTATGTATGGCAGAGATTTGTTCTCTGGAACTTGTTGATAGTCGGCACTGTTCGTGCGACAGGTAACGAATGCCAAATTTTATTTTTCCAATGCAAAAAAGCACACTAAACCATTACACTTTCACCACAGAAGATCCTTTGAAAAAAGTACTTGGGCTCTTTAATATAATCACGCCAGTAAAACACAAATCCATCAGGCCCATCCAAATTAAATATTGTTTTGTTCGAAAAAATTATTTTAATAACAAAAACGTTGTTATTTCTTATGCTAGCACGATAGGAATAAACCAGGGTTGTCCAATTATTTTACCTAATCGGCCAAATTAGAAATTTACCTATATTCAGCTGGTATATTCAAAGGTACTTTATATAAATATATATGCTTTTAAAAAGTTCAAAACGTGAATATCAAATTTTAATAACAAATACTGTATTTTTAGTAATTATATAAATTATTGTCAACAAAAAACATTATACTCCCAAAAAAAACAAGTTCAATGCGAGTTTTGACATTGCTTTCCTTTTATGATATTGTCAATACATGCTTTTATGGTACTATTCTTAATTCTAATAATGTTAGTTAAACGGAAATCACTCAACTTATTTCTTTCAATAGTTTTGATATCTTTCGTCCACGAAAAGAATTCTTCACAACAGTATGTGCAACCCCACTGCATAACAGTTATCTAGAAATAAAAAAAAACAGTTTTCTAGAACCAATTACATCATTACGACATCAAAACGTATGTAGTGAAATAAAAATAATTTTTAATGTATACTTTACCAAAATAAATAAAAACGTATCTATAAAGTGTGTAGGGTTCAGTGTGGCACGCGGGCCGCGGGTTGGACATTCCCTGGATTAAACGAAACAAAAAAAACTTACCTTATTCCATTCAGTTGCTATATTTTTCTTTGCAAAATCGACTGGAGGAGCTTTGTGCTCAGGTTCAAATGCAGGGGCACTTCTCATCTGCGACTGAACAATATTGTTGTTGTTGTGTAAAACCCTTAGAACTTCTTTCGTAATGTACAATACTTGAATACGCAATTTGTCTGCGGTCTCGTGGAATAAGCTTTGAACGTCGTCCACTTCTGAGCGTTGGACCATAATTTGAAAGGTTTCATAAATAATGCTGAACTATCTTTTTTGAACACTTGATGATGTTTGCTACTGTCTGATGACTTATACCAATGATTGCCAAAACTACAATTTATTCTTTCTGAAAGTCTGTTAAACGGGTACCAAGAGGCATGATGAACAAAATACTTTCAAACTTGAAATTTGCAAGAAGTATGGCGGTTCTGTACTTTGTAGCAGTATGTAAATTGATTTCATCGCTATTTCACTGTCAGCGACGAATTAATAGCTGAAGTTTTCTAGAATTACGTTTTTATAAGTCAGGTGCTGAATTACGCGTAAAAAAATCTACTGTATTTCTATCTGTATTTTAGGAAGAAGAGCAATGCTTAGAATAATAATAACACTAAACTCTAATTAATTCAGCATTTAAAAAACAAAAAAATACATTTTAATCAATAGTGAGAAAAGTTTCCTAATAGGAAACTTCTTTGACTGTAATTGTGTTGGTTACAAATTAACTTGCATGTGTGATAAGTATATTTCTCTGTTTTCTTTATTTCTTCGAAGTTAATATATAAAAATATATTTACTAAAATTGTTTCAATTTGGTATTGAAAACTTTTGTAAATTTCTAAAAATTAACGACTGGATATTATTATTGTAGTCTACTTTTTAAATTTGTCAAATGAACAATTATTGCACTAGAAAAGATTTTTAAAAGAGTAAAATTAACGACATTGAATTGTTTTTTTATACGCATAACTTATATCTTATACGCATTCTCGTATAAGATAACTTCTTACTAGAATGGAGGGGCAAATGAAGGAGTTTTGCAAGATATTAGCAAACAGAAAGTGGAAAGTGTGCTTAGGAAAATAAAGATGTGGAAACCCGTACGCACTGATAGAATTCCGGTTGAGGCTTGGAGAAGTTTGGGTAAGGAGGGAATTGACATCTTCTGGGACCTTTTCAAGAAACTATGGCAGCAGGAGAAGATCTCAGATGAATGGAGGAAAAGCATTCTGGTGCCAATCTTTAAAGGTACAGAGGATGAACAGAATTTCGGAAATTATAGAGGTATAAAGTTATTGTCCCAAACTATGAAGTTTTGGTAGAAAATTATAGAAAGAAAGATTAGGCAGGAATCTTAAGATTAGAAAGAAATAGTTTGGCTATTTGCCGGGAATGCGTACGACTGATGCTATCTTTGCTTTAAAACAGCTAATGGAAAGGCACAGGGAAATGAGGGAAGATTTGCACATGGTATTCATAGATCTAGAAAAGGCGTATGATAGGGTTGAGGAAAAATAATGTTCCAAGAAAATATGTTAGGCTCGTCAAGGAAATGTACGAGGGAGCAGTGACCCAAGTTAAATCATCTGTATAATTTTAATTCTAATCACTTTATATTAAACCTGTAGATAATAATCGATTCTCATTAATCAGTTGAAAATTTCATTGTATTTTAAACTTTACATGCCTTTTATATCCCTGTATTGGTTCTATCTGGAGAAATTGTTAACTATCAGACAGGACGCCCTTTGGACCCAAATCTCAGAGATGCATGTAAACGCTACACCGAGATTGTTTATATATCAACCAACGTTGTAAAGAAATTTCGTTTATTTTTCAATTTTACGCACCGCCTTTCCAAATTTTTCTTAATATCGATTTATAATAATTTGGAACAAAAATTATCAATCTATTGTTAAAAATTTCGCAACAAATGCGAAGGAAAAGACGAAGGGAATTTTTGTCGTTTTTTCCATGGTATTGGGTGATCGATGATATGCTATCCATGTTACATGGACACATCATTCTTCATCGACAAAAGAGAAGGAGTACCACTGGATAACCAATCGTGCTTTTCACAAATTACTTTAACTTCCCCCAGAACAAAAGTATGATTGGTCAAAATCGAAGAATAAAATAGAAGTGACTAAATTAAAAGACTGGACTAACAGACTGACTGGACAAGATAAGACCCACGAAGCGACTTAGCAAACAACGGGGAGTCGAACTTAGGGGACTGAGCAACCCAATGAAAAACCGAGTGAGGGACTGCAAGGAGAAAGAAGACTAAATGGTGAAAAGAACAGAGAAAGAAAGTGGAAAAAAAGAGAAGACAACTCTTATCCTGGTATGTTTTAAATCGTGCAGTTCGGATACTCTGCCCCTAGGTTCCCCCACCGTTTTATAGACAGAAGTAATAGACAGAAGTAAGCCAATTTCCTAAAATGGATTTTATGATTTTCTTTTAAAATTTTGTTTTTCGATAATATACTCTGTTAGTGATAAGACTATGTCTTGTTTTTAAAACCGTACTGCCTGCTGTGTTACCAGCTTACAGGTATGAAAAAGTATATGTCAGGAGTTGCAATTTGGCACAGAATATTAAGAGCCCAAATGATGCGCGCATAAAAAACACCAAATTAGTAGTTACTTGGAGGACCGACAACCGAGTCAGAATAAAATACAAAATGGAGACACCCTCCAGAAACTGGCAGTAGTGCGAGATTTGCACTTGCATTGCTCGTTAGGAAGTTGGAAATGCGAACGTTGCGAAATCGAATTTTGACAAAACGATTCTTGAAAAAATCCCATTTATCTGTCTAGTGTTATTCCTCACACATCTCTGGTCGCCACGTGCTGACCTTGACCGATTGACCTGAGATATCTCGTTTCAGCATCTGAACGTTTTTCAAAGCAGATGGCGGTTGTCGTTATAATTTTATATTAAAACTAACTTCAGAAATATAATTTGTTTTCGTTTTACATTAATTAATTAATATATATATATATATATTGTTTGTGCAAAATAAAAAATAAATATCGGAAGATACGATAGCCACGATTATTTTTTACAAAAAAGTGAAATTTTCGTTAGGCGCGACACGCAAAATTCAACCCGGCGCGACACGCAACAAAGATAAATTTCGAAATTGGATAGGTTAATTTCATCGAAAATGCATCGTGGACGACCTCCTGGTAGTAGCCGTGGCCGAGGCCGCAGAAATTTGAAAGATCGCGCTCAAATCCAGCAATACCAAAGATTGGTGAATGAGAACGAGACCCGCCTTACGCGTCAAAGTGGATTACTTTGACGCTTACTAGTGAGTTTTCAAGACATTGATTTGTCCCAAATATGGCTTTGCCGTTTTACTTGTTTGTACTTGCATTCATCCTTCTGAGAGGCTCATTCCTGGACTTCAGAGTGACTCTTTCCCTCGCTCCTTAACTATTTGCTCTTTTATCTAAATTGGAGGTGTTTCCGACAAAACACACATGGTTGCAGGGCCAATCATACTCTAAACTTACATAATCTAATCTTTTGATGACCCCCAACCCCCACAGTGTTTATTATGGCTTCATGTGGCCTATGTAAATTTTAATTAGGGATACCCATGTACCGTTTTACTTCAGACATTTTTTATCGGAGGAAAATTTGTTGAGGGAAATATTTTCTTATAAAGATTGGTTTAAAGTCCCCTGTTGGTGAGGATCCCAGAAAATAGCTTTTTTTGCATATAGGATAACGTGCCACTGTGTATATCATGTTTTGTATGAAGATATTATATTAATTTATTACTGATCTTAAAATATATCATAAAATATTATAGCGTCTCAAATCTTTACTTTTACATTGAATAAGTTTAAAAAATGATGGTAAGTTGAACGTAAAATATCGGTTACGACAATAAAATGAACAAACACATTACATCTGGTGTATAGTGATTTACAGAAATGAAATGCCATCTGGTTTTTCCTTGCTAATACGTTAGGATAATTGAATTATTTATGCACTGATACATTTAATCTATATAAATAATACAAAGACATAAATTTTTCCCCGAGTAACGTGAAAACGGTCAAATCTATGCAGTTAATTCGTATAAAAATGAATATTTCTTTCGTTACTAATAGGGACATTATTTAAAATTTTCAATTGTGTTAACACATTTCAACTTATGGAAAATAATGAATTTTTTTCTAGTAGTTGATAAATTTGAAATTTTCTTCGGAAAAATATCTACAAAAACACATGTTAATAAACGTAGTTTAATTGACAGAAAAAAGGAAAGGAATTAAATTATATCNTTATAATAATTAATAATATAAAAATTTTTAAATAAAGTTTTATAATAAATGGAGCACCACAAAATGGTAAAGTTTGGCCCCGAAACTTATCCAACTGGTTGATGAATTTTTTAATTTTTTATTTGTCTAATTTTACGTATTATCTTTTGTGTCCTATAACATAAGACTTATTTTATAGCACTTACGTCATAACATACTTATCACGTAACTCTGAAAAACAATTACAAATTATGCTGGCGTACACAATGTACGGATGAGTGTGTTTGTACTTGGCATAAATTGTAAGCACATTAGGGTCATCGTACGAAATAGTCGTACTATCCTGTTCTCTAGATGCTATTTTTTACCAGTTTAACCTGAATTTATGATAACATCACACAGTAAAGAGATAACATTCGTAAAAAATATACTAAATAAAATTTTATATATAAAAAATACATGCAATCTTTCTATAATATTGTGAGTAGTTTCTAAGGCAATGTATTGACGACACCACTATAGACAACAGTAGTACACTAAATATTAATAGTACAGTTCAATTTAGCCTTGCAATTTTTAAATATCATTATTATAAAACGTTCTTCTGTTTATATCTCCTTCGAAATGTAAACCACAAGCTTTCTCTCACCTGAGATAAACCCCATTGAAGCCATCTATATAACATTTCCCTTCATTTCTACAGCGAATAAATGGGCAAATGTTCTACAATAAATTATTATTAAACAGAATTTAAACCGCAGAAAATTTACAATGTCATTTAAAATATTAAATATATTAATATTAATTTTTTCAGATAGCAAGGCAAAGATAATTATCAACGGACATATCAAAGCTGCAAAATGAAGCTTGATTGTGTTAGAAAATTCCTTTGTTATATTTTTATGAAACTAGGAAAAACAGTTGGACGGTATCCATATTACTTTATCCTTTTACCTCTAATTCTGTCTATTATTCTATCGATTTTTATTAAAGAATTAACACCCGATAAGTCCTTTAACGATATAATAACTCCTGATACAGGAAAATTATTTAGAACTAAAAACTTCATAAAAAATAACTTTTCTTACAATTCGTCTCAATTTTCTGATCAAATGAGAACTCCTGATATTGTTAATTTTGTAGCAATAGAAATATTAAAAAAAGATGGAGAAAACATGTTTGTAAAAAGTGTTCTTTCAGAAGCAAAATTGGTCGATGAAATCATACAAAATATAACATTACAAACTGACGGAAAGTTAATATAATATCGCTATCTGTGCACACTTATGCATAAAAAATGCTTCAAAAATCCTCTTATCGAAGTGATATCAGAAGTGGGAATAGATTCCATACTTCAAAAGAGAAAGAAGCTGTAGTATCCTATAGACATAGATTTCTTGTCTTTCACTTATAAAGCCTATTTTATGAATTTAGGAGGTGTTACGGAAGATAACCACAATTTCGATGACAAAGTGAATGCCATTGGACTTATCTATGTAACCGATAATAAGAATGAAATAAAAAAGAAATTGTTCGATAAATGGTCCACTCATGTTCATGACATGATACAAAGGTATCATTTCACATATATCAAAGTAGTTCCAAATTCTCCATTAGCTATAGAAGAAGAATTTCAGAAAGAATTTAATAATACGAAACCTAAAATAGGAGGTTTAGTCGCAATTATGATTGGACTTTCGATACTCCTCAACTTGACCAATAGTTGGGTGACAAGCAAACCTCTTCTTGGTTTAGCAAGTGTGATCAACGCTGGTTTGGCTGTTGTATCGTCTTTTGGATTAATGGCACTATCGGGGGTAGAAAGTACTTACTGGAATGTCACCATTCCGTTTTTAGTTCTTGGTAAGTAAATCACTTTTGCACAAACATACTGTAAAGAGAGAACTGATACATTAAATAAAGAAATTATTTGAATTCCAGTGACCGAGATAGATGATGCCTTCGTGTTAATAGGATGTTGGAGAATCACTAATCCCAAACATACAGTTGACAAACGGATGGAAGTAACATATGGTGAAGCAGGAGTTTCTATTACTTTGACTTCACTCACTAATTTCGTTTCGTATTGAATTGGAATGATGGCTCCATTTCCTTTCATTCGAATCTTCTGTTATTATGCTGGAACTTGTATAATGTTCAATTTCGTATATCAGATAACGTTTTTTGGAGGCTGTTTGGCATTGAGTGGAAACAGAGAAGAGGAGAAACTTCGTACTGGAAAATATGTTAAATGTAATAAGTTAAAATTTATTTACAGATATAGATTATATTTCTTGAATATTTTGTAGGACGAAGTTTGAGAAATAGTATTCCATTTTAGATTATCGGAGTAATGTATATATCATCCGATTCGTTGATGTTATATATAGCTTTACAGTCGACCCCCCTATAAGATATAGATACGTTCCATTCTTTAGGAATCCGATTTCTTACGAGTCGTTCCAATCACAGCCCGACACGTGTCAAGTTTACGGACTACGGCTGATTGAAAGGTTTTCTTCCATAAAATTAATCGATTCTAGACTAATCCGACTCAACATTTTCAAAATACGTATATATTTTTTGGAAATAATCCGTATAAACTACGCTATAAATAAAAAATTGTAGGATTACTTACCGAGTGTCACCATTCGACATCGCCATTGCTCAACATTGTTTTCGTCGCGGAACAGCTCAGCAAAC
>NW_019385681.1:107357-179274 GCF_000671375.1 Centruroides sculpturatus | reverse complement strand
GCCTCTATAAGTTCATTACTTCATTGCCCAATACAGTTAATGAAGTAGTTTTGTTTTCAGATAATTGTGCAGGGAAGAACAAGAATAAATTCATTGCTTCATTACTTTTATACTGTGTAAATAATATAGACCATATTAACACTATTACTCACAAATTTCTCATTCAAGGGCACACACAGAATGAGAATGATTCAATGCATTCCACCATTGAGCGTGAAAAACGAAGAGTTGTTAAAGGTGGGACAATAACACTACCTGCTCAATGGGTACCAGTACTGAAATTAGCCAAGAAAAAAGGCAGCGTTTATAATGTGACTGAACTAGATACAGCAGATATCTTCAATTTGAAAGACTTATCACAACAAATGGGAAACAATTTCTCCAAAAATGAAAATAATAATTTAGTGAATTGGCCCAATATTAAGATCATTAAGGTCATGAAACAAGATCCTTATACCATCTTCTACAAGCACTCATGCGTGCAAGAGGATTTTGAAAAGTTAAACATTCGACAAAGAATGAGAGGTAGATCTGCCAAAGTCATGCTGCACCCAGCTTATTCTTTACCACCACAGATAGATGCTGGAAAGAAGAAAGATTTGCTGGACTTGTGTAAAAGTGGTGTCATTCCAAGCGTGCATGCATCATTTTATAATTCTCTGAAAGTTTCCAGTAGTGTTGAAAAAGACTGATCTCTAATTTGCTTGATAAAACCATAGCACAATTAGTGATACTTTTTTAATGGCTGTGTTAATTATAAATTAGTAATGTACTTTATACTTTTTTCTTCAGAGGGACTTGAAAATGTCGAAAAAGAACTTGGAAGTGATTACCCTGGATTCTATTTTCCAACACAATATTGTGCTGGATGTAGATCATTCTTAAAAACTAACTTGAAAGATATTTTACAAGCAGCTGAAAATCTAAATGAGACGTTGAAAAATGACAATGGATTTCCAATTAAGATGGAACTAGAAGATCTTTCAACTGTGTTTAAGGGTCTCTCAGCTTTTGAAGAAAATCAGTAAGAGTTTTTTTAAATTCTGAAAGTTTACAATGAACTAGACATAATTTCTAAAAGTTTGTCAAAAATGTTATGAATTTTAAAGGAAAATAATTAAGAAATTGGATGAAGTTGAAGAATTATGCAATGATATTATAATTGCAAAAGAAAATTTCTTAGATTGGAGTTTAAATAGACCTATACTAGATGATGTTAACTGGGAAGAAGAAAAAATAGTAAATTTATTTTTATAACTAAAATTATTTAAAATACTGTATACTGTAATTAAAAGACGATAAACCAAAATAAGTACAAAACAAAGTATAATTTATTATACTAATGATTATTTTTCAAAAACTAACAAATTTTTAATGTTATGGTTTTACTTTTCTACAGATTAAACAATTTGATACTGATTTAGAAAAAGCAAGAGATGAATTTACAAAAGCTATAATTAATCTAGATATTTCTTCATCGGCTTCAATAAATCAATTCGATGAAGCTTATAAGGCGTATGGATCTACAGACACATACGATCGGTTCCAAAAGAGATTGGAAGAAATGCAAAAGAAATTTGATAAAATTTATTCTAAACATTGAGATATGCATTTATTCTTTAATGTATATTTTTTCTTTAATATGAATAAATATGTTGTGATATAGAAGAATTACATGCGAACTGAAATTTTGGCGCATTCGAGCTTTCGATTCACATCACACACACGTAGAAACAGGCTTTATCGGAAAAAGTCACCTAGATGTTTAACTGAAATCTCAGCATAACTTCTGTATTAAAAAAACTTTTATTTTTGTGAATTTTTTTGTTTCAGTATGAGTGTTTGTTGCCGTTTTGTTTGTTAATATATAAATATAAAATATCAAACTTAAATAAAACATTATTAATGGTGTTGGTCTCTCTCGATTCCGGAAAAATTATACTTGGAAGTATTTAGTGATTTCGTAACTCGAATGACCTGAGATGAAACTTCACGTAATTTGAGTAATTAAATCTTCACTTTTGATGAAATTATTTCATAGTTAATGTTATCTTTAATTTTGCTCTTCCCATCCATTTTTAACATTATACAGTTTTGTCTATTTAACAGATGATGGGAGATGTTCGCTTAAAGAAACACGTTCTCAATTTCTACAAATTCTCTAATCTATTTGTTTGCTTTTCAAATCTAATTTGTGGAAACTTAAAAATAGACACTGGATATATATTTTCCTATGCAACCAGGTATACAGAACACACAAGGCACCCAGAAATAGTTATTCATTAGTATGGCAATACAGGTATACCTCGCCTTACGTCGTTAATTGGTTCCAGGAAAACGACGTAAGTCGAAAAACGACGTAAGTCGAATTTACCTGTCTCCGAATCTACTTATCACTAGGAAAGCATTTTAAATAATATATGGTTAATAAAAATCTATTTTAAGCTTACAAACAAATAAATTTTAGTTTTTAATATAGTACAAAAAAAGTAATCTAAATTTACGAATGCGTGTACTGTAAATACAGTACATACTTGTATATATTTTAATATGATTTTATGTGCTTTAAACGTTTATCTAGTGATATTACGACTTCAATATTTGTGGCGGACAGACGTAAAGTCGAATAAAATGACTTAAACTTGATTTTTATTTTTCCATATACTTTTTTAACAAGCGACGTATAATCGGGAACGACGTAACTCGAAACCGACGTAAGTCGAGGTATGCCTGTATTATTTTAACAAAAAATAAAAAAGGGTTAAAAATTGCTTACTATGAAAACATTACAGTACAAATGTAACATTACTGACACTTATATTGATAAACAATTTTTATGATGAAATGTATGGAAATTCTTATTTAAAACATATATAACTATTATATTCAAAGAAATTTAAATATTTACATTATTATTGATTGTTTAATAACTTATAGAAGAATTTTATACACTTAATTTGATAAATGGTCATACAAATTTTATTAAACATATCTACAGATATATCAATAATGGAAGTGGATATATATGAAATTTTTATAAATTTGAAAAGTGTTGTTTCTTAACACACAGATTTTGAACTGACATTCAAAAGCACAAAACGCCTATTGACATAAAGAACTGTCAATTCTAACTAAAGAATTTAAAAAAATTCTAATAAGAGTAATCTATGCAGAATATTCTTTATTCAAAATTGCTACATTTAAACTTTATAATTTGTAAAGCAAGAAATTTCTCTTTCAGAAGTATACAAAACTTAGGTGATTTGATTGTTTCATGTAACTATATTAAATGCATATGACAAATTCAAAAAATTTTCTGACTCGTCTTAATTATAAATTTCATCTTTTCTTGAACTTTTTATGAATAATATCTGTAACAAAGTATAAATTTTCTGATATTTATTATCTGTGCATGTAAATTTAAAACGCTAATTGCACTACAGTAGAGCGTCCATTATGCGAAAGTTAATTATCCGAAAGAATTCCAGTCCGCAAATTTAAATTTTCGCCAGTGCTGTGGCGCTGCAGTCTTTTGCTATGTCTTGCGCTACTCAAATATTTTACGTTTTTGATACTAAATTAACTTCTGAAGTATAATTTTTTTATTGTTTTTATATTTTTCAATATACTGTACTTTCGGACGTTTTCGATAAATTTTTCCAGATTTATTTTCGAGTAGCCAAGAGGGAACGTACACAAAAGCTCGTTTTCCGCCATTTTCGCACCGTGTCACAATGACCTAGATTTCACAGACTTCTGTCGGTGGATGGTACCTTTTTACCGCCGTATTCGCGTCCAAAGTTGAACACTGCTCTACTCGCTTTTACGCTGGTTTTACGACCTGCTCAGGCGAAAAATATCGGAATCACGTGGTTAAAAGCTTTTACGGCAAGGGGTTTTTACGCCAGTTTTACGCTAGTGGAGTCTCGGCCCAGGCTCATCTGACAAATATTTTAAATGGTCAGAAAGCGAACTAAATGCAAAAATTCAGAACACAATTATAGTTTTTTACCACTCTTATGTTCCCTGTTATTGTTGTATTCTTTGGATTTTACAAGCCTTTTGCATTATTGTTACTGATTGCTCCATACAATTGTTGGAAAATAATAAATTACTCCAAACTATTTAAAATATGCTTAAAGGCTTTAAGCACATATAATGAGAGGAACAATAAGGTATTAAATGCTGTGTTAGAAGTGCAACTAGTATACACGTTATACAGAAAATACTAAGAAATGTCACAACTAACCGCGCCCTCCCCTACTAAATGTCATGGGTTAATTTAGTTACAGTATGTTAAAAAATACAATCAAACTGTCAAAAAGAAAAGTTTATTATTTAGTAAGTAATAATTTAACACCGGTAAGTAAGTAATATTTAGTAATCATTTAGTAAGTAATACTTTTACGCATAAACACCAGTCCATATTATTGCAAGATAAAGTAAAATATTGGAAAAAATTTCAATGTATGGTATTGGTTGGTCAACTGACTTTCACTTTTGCTTAATCATCTTGTTTCACTGATTTATTAACAGTATAAATACTTGTATTCTATCCATTTATTTATCTAATTGGGCTGCAGTTTTCAAACTGCAGACTTAGGGCTATTTCACACTATGGACCAACTCGACCGATCCTATAGTAGCACTAAGTAGTAGTAAAGCATTCACATTGAGTACGATTATGTATCAGTTACCGATTGGTAAGGGCCAATGGGAACGCGTGTTACGGATCAAAACACTACCTAATCAGTGTAAGTTTTTCAATGTAAATGTGAGGTTAGCCGATTGGGGTGAGGAGATTTTGACAGCCGAGCGGTCAACACTATCGTGTGGGGGCAGAATGACTCGCCGAGATAGGTTTACCATATAAAACCGTTTAATAAAATTATAATTTCTTACAATATTTTCTTGATTGACAGATTATCACACCACGAAGCAGGAGGATAAAGTTCAAGTAGAGTTCGAAAAGTTCGTTTCCGTTTCCTACAGTTCGGCGAAGACGGTGAAATAATCGTCGGCCCCGTGGCGAATGGCACTGCTTCAGGTAGTTTTTCTCGGGCTAACCGACGAGCCTGGAAGTCGTCCGGTGACACTACAGATGAGGTTGCTTCCACTAGATCCGAGACGTTCTTTTCAAGAATCGGCGGAGACACACACGTCCAGAAGGATAAGACTATGAATCAAGAACTTTTATAACTTGAATCGCACGGTTTTATAGATTTCCTAACCTCTGTCGCCTCTGCATTGGTCTCTCCTTGTCACCTGGTGACAATTCGACACCCGATGGAGGGCGCGGGAGAGCTCAGCGTCGCAACTGAATATGATTCTTATTTCGTCGCTTTTTCTCGCTTATTCCTTTCCATCGTTTAACTAATTTACTAAAAAAAAAAAACAATTGCATCGTTCAATCGAGACACCTTATCCTTTCCATTCGCGTCAGAAAAGAAGCACTTTAAATTTCCGATCGATTCCCTTCATTCGGACCTCTCAGTCGACCCTGTTCGGGTCTTCACATAAACACAAAACATGGTCGTGATGGGACGTAATTGTGCATTTCGACGAATATCATACAATGCCATATTTTCTTATTTTATTTATCAAAGGTACGTTCGTAGAGTCGAACGAGTTAAACGAGAATTTCGTCATCGTTATTTTTATTTCATTAGACTTTTCGACCGATTCGTTTATAACTAAATGGCTGTTTCTAAATTCGAAAATACAAATGTTACTAGTGTTTTTAAATATTATAAATATACTACCTGCAAGGACCCGCTTCGCTGGGTTTTTATTTGTGGGCAAAAAGTAACAATAGTGAAGATTAAGATAATTACATTATAGCCAATCTTACCCGTTTTCACAAAATGCAAGAATTAGGTCTCCCGTTTCCAGACTAATTAGAGACCTGGTCCCGATTCTATTTCTGAACGTCTCCTGTTCACGTCCAGTCAAACGAACTATTTTTAACGTTTCTGGAACGTTTACAATCGTTCTATAATCAAACCAATATTCGAATTTTATGTTCGTATTTAATTCGAATATTGTTCGAATTAAATTCGAAGAAATTCGAACAAAACATTTGAAATAGAAAGCCACTTTCAACCACTTTCAGCCCCACATCTCCCGCACCCTTATAGCTATCGAGACGTAACCCCCACAGTGTACGAATGGAGACTTGGGGCTTCTACCACATACAAACACCATTCACGTGCGATGTGTAGTTTTGGCGGAAAAGTGAAATATAGGGACATACACGTCCATTTATATATATATATATAGATATAAATATTTTTTTAGATTGCATCGGGTAGACAGTTATTTCTATCATTTCATCTTTTAATTTACAATTTAAACACTCGAGAAATTCAGAACCATTGATATCGTCGGGCGCCATTTTCTTAACGACGTAAATTAACTATTTACTTTGTGAGCTTTGTTAGACTTTCGTTCGAAACGTCATCACCGCAGAGCATCCGCACTGAGCGAGACTACCACTTTTCGAACTATTCAGTACTAACTCGTTTAACTCGTTCGACTTTACGAACGTACCCAAAGCTTCTGAAAAGTCTGTACCTTCCACCATTTTCTAGCTGCGCCGTAGATTGGAAAAATCCAAACTCTAATTGGCTATAGCTTCAAAGCTCTCATTGGCTCAACTTCTACGATTGCTCCTACACGAATATGTAACTTTTTAAATCTGTCCAACTGGAACGACCAGTCTGTCGATGGACTGCTTTTGCCATAGTAACACGACTCGAAGTGAGGCAATTCGGTCAAGTCAGTGATAGTGTGCAATAGCCCTTATACAGTCTCACTGTCACTGTCTGTCAGTCGTTGCTTAATGCCGAGAATGAAATTTAGATGAAAATCGAGATTAGCTACAAAAGGATTAGGACTGTTTAATAAATTAAGTTTAATGTGTTATTTTTGACAGGTACTATAATGTGTTATTTTTGACAAATTCTATAATGTGTTATTTTTTAAAGGTTTCTTAATGTGTTATTTTTGACAAAATCTATAATGTGTTATTTTTGAAAGGTTATATAATGCGTTATATTTAAAAAGTTATATAATGTGTTATTTTTATATGTATTATAATGTGTTATTTTTGAAAAGTTTCATAATGTGTTATTTTTAAAGGTTTTATCATGTATTATTTTCGATAGATTACATCATGTGTTATTATTGAAAGGTTCAATAATGTGTTATTTATGAAAGGTGCTATATTGTGTTATTTTTGGAAAGTTTCATGATGTGTTATTTTTCAAAGGTTTTACAATGTGTTATATTTAAAAAGTTATATAATGTGTTATTTTTGAAAGATATTATAATGTGTTATATTTGAAAGGTTTTATATTGTGTCATATTTAAAAAGTTTTATAATGTGTTATTTTAGAAAAGTTATATAATGATTCATATTTGAAAAATTTTATATTGTGTTATTTTTGATAGGTTATATAATGTATTATTTTATGAATGGTTTTATAATGTGTTATTTATGAAAGGTTTCATAATGTGTTTTTTCTTAAAATTATATAATGTGTTATTTTTGTACGGTTCTATAATTTTTTAGTTTTGAAAGATTTTATAATGTGTAATTTTTTGAAGGTTTTATAATGTGTTATTTTTGAAACGTTTTATAATGTGTTATTTTTGAAAGGTTATATAATGTGTTATTTCTGAAAGGTTGTATAATATTATTCTTTAAAGGTTTTATAATGTGTTATATTTAAAAAGTTTTATAATGTGTTATATTAGAGAGGTATTACACTGTGTAATATTTAAAAAATGTTACAATGTGTTATTTTTTAAAGGTTTTATAATGTGTTATTTTTGTAAAGTTATATAATGTGTTATTTTTGAAAGGTTGTATTATGTGTTATTTTCGATAGCTTTTATAATGTGTTATTTTTGAAAAGTTTAATAATGTGTTATTTATGAAAGGTTCTATATTGTGTTATTTTTGAAAAGTTATATAATGTGTAATTTTTAGAAGGTCTTACAATGTGTTATTTCTTTAAGGTTCTATAATGTGTTATTTATCAAAGGTTGTATAATGTGTTATATTTCAAATGTTTTATAATGTGTTATATTTGAAAGGTTTTATAATGTGTTATGTTTGAAAAATTTAATGATGTGTTATTTTTCAACGGTTATATAATGTGTTATTTTTAAATAGTTACATTATGTGTTATATTTAAAACGTTTTATAATATGTTATTTCTGAAAAGTTTTATAATGTGTTATATTTTATAAGTTTCACAATGTGTTACTTTTCTAAGGTTTTATAATGTGTTATTTTTGTAAGGTTTTTTATGTGTTATTTTTTATAGCTATTATAATGTGTTATTTAAAAAAGTTTTATAATGTGTTATTTCTGAAAAGTGTAATAATGTGTTATATTTATAAGGTCTTATTATGTGTTATTTTTTAAATGTTTATAATGTGTTATATTGACAAAGTATTATAATGTGTTATCTATGAATAATTTTATAATGTGTTATTATTGGAAAATTTTATAATGTGTTATTTTTTGACAAGTTTATTATGTGTTATCTTTGAAAGGTTTTATAATGTGTTATNTTAAAGATTATCCATTGTTTTTTTTCTTTCAGAATGAACTGTCCTACAAATGAAAAACAATAAGCAGAAAATAATCATCAAACTAACTTTTCAAGTTGGGATGCATGATAAAGGAAACACAAAAAATGGTGGATGGCTGTAAATTTATTTAAGGTTGTATTGCATATAAGTCTCTAGTTTTTCAATTGAATCTCAATTTGGAGTGGTTTCTTATCTAAAAATGAAAACGTGTTAAGGGACTATTTGATTACTGCATAATGCATTATGGCCTTACAGCAGTTCAAAAGCCTTAGTATTTATCACTGTCATATTACATATAAATATCTTCAGGACTACAGTTGTCAATCAAGCATGAGAATATTTCAAATCTTAAAGTGTCTACAGCAAAGTCATTAACTGTAGGAGATATTCATCTATGCCTAAAATTGCACCACAAAATCAACATGGAATACAGAAGTTCTTGACATATCTTTGTAGAATAACTCTCCTCGTGCCAATTACAAGTATATGCAAATTATCATCATAACTGTCCCATTCCTCCTTTGTAAATGCAAAGAATCAGACATTTGTCAGAAACAAACATGAAAAAAATTATTTATAGTCTATGTTTTGCTGTTCCAGCTCTAAAGCTATCTTATGTCTCACTTGTCATCCTACTTTAATCCAAATAGCCACAGATGAATGTAGATATATAACAATTGTATTCATTTATATGTATATTTTTCTAATAAATCACAGTTATTCAGTAATTTAAAAATGTAATCGTAATATACTATATAAATAAGTCAATGAAACATTTACAAATTTCTTGCTTTTATTCAGTAATCAACACGATTATTCTCAGATACTGAGAATCATCATTATGCAGGCTCCATCATATGGAGTTTTTTTTTATTTACCATATAAATAGCATAAGTAAATTGTACAATAATATTCATTTAGAAGTTTGCTAAATAATGTAAACTGCTTAAATGTTAACGGAAACCCAAATGATGGATAATTACTATTGGAATTTATACAAATCTAAAAATTCTTAAAAATCTGAACTACATACATATCAACAAAAAAGCTCGTAACAATATAAAATTTTTATATATCAAAAAATATCCCATTTTTCTTTCGAAAAATGTAAACAATCCATAAACTGATCATCATCTAAACTGAAATTCAAATTATTTCTAATTATTTTAACAATTCTTGTTTATACGTCTACAGACACTTCAAAGTCCGATGTTTTTAATAATCGGCCGAACTATTGCCTTATTGTATCGAGCTACTTTACCGCTATTTCAATTCTTGTTTAAAGAATGCATGCGCTATTTACAACAGTTTATGGATTACTATATTGTTACAAATTACAAAATTCCAGAATGCGCACCGTCTGCCAATTGGGTAAACATACTTTTTTTTTAAATATTTAATTAAAAAATAGGACTGTGCTCAAAGGAAACCAACTTAATTCTCTGAATAATATCTTTTTCTTAATGTTCTGTATTTTTTTAACATATACAGAGCTTCTAATTCCTTGATGATGTACTGGCCACGCGCTAGGCACATCTCGATCTGAATTGGATCCGTCAAGTCCTTGTTCTTCAAAAATGCCGATTTTAAACGGGTGCGAAAATATTCGTAACCTTTAGGATAGTCTTTTCCTAGATGCAATAACTATAAAACAGAATAAAGATAAAGTGATAAATATATATCAACATATTTATTTGATGCATTGAAATGTTAATTATGAATAATGGAATTACAGTTAACATAATAAACAGAAACACTTACTAATTAATTATAAGTTTTCTATTAATGTACAAATATAATCATTTAAATTGATTTTATTTCAAATTGATTAAATCAACACTCTTTTATGATTAAAATTTTAAAATTCTTCGAGACATTAAAATTCTATGCTTTGATGAACTTAGAACAATCTGATGAAAAATTATATCTGAAGTGAAAGGCAAATATAGTCTGTTAAAAATATCTTGGTCACTGATTCATTTAAGCAACATTAACTATTGACTGAAATGAAAAGAAATTACTCTACAGATAACATTTGTAATATGCTTTGACAATATTAAAGAACCTTTATCTCTGATAATAAAAATATTAAATAAATCGTGTAATGAATGCTTTCGACCTTCTCCAAGATCTGTTTCAGGCTATAGAACCATTAAATTCCAATGTTGGAATGTATTAGATAGAACAATTCTGAATACTAAATTTAAAATATTTGGAATATATACTGAGAAACTCAACATTTGCAAGCATGTGAATTCAACAAATACACTTAAGGCAAACCCTGTGAGCTTATTATTTGCAGATCTATCATGACAGCAAATAATATAGAATTAACAAGTTATCGGTGCCATGCCCTTCACACACGTAACGCCATGCATATGATAATGTGTTACCATCTTTAAAATTGAAGCACCTGCCCATCAAGCTGGCCTTGTCACCAATAATTAAGGTAGAAGATATCCAATATGCTTTAATTTTATTTGTTTGTAAGTGAAGTAAGATATAATAAATATCAATAGAATTGAATAAACAACAAACTTGGTCAAGCCGATCTCATAGCATGCTCCACAAAAACGAATCAAATATTAATTTTGTTTAAAATAAATTCGATAAATCCTTGGAATCATGTAGTTGTTGTGCATGCACGTGGACATCTGACAGACAGATAAAAGTCCTAACACAAGCACTTCACTACTATAGAGGAGTGTGCTAAAAAGTGCTCCAGCATCTCATTAAAAGTGAGACAACATTAACCAAAGAATTGGTTCAACCAACATACAAGGCCAGCAATCATCAATCAAATGAAAAAATAGATTCAAAACAAAAATGTTGAATGATGCCTTGCGTGAGATATAAAACAGTTTTTGTTAGCCCACTAAGGCAAACACTCAAGAAAAAGAAATACGTACAGTAGATGTTAAAAACTCAATTTAGTTTTGTGTGATAAAACTAAGCACAGGTTCAGTAAAAGATGCCAACTCTAGAACAGTTACTCCGGCAGTAACCCTAAACCCGATCATTGGCAGAACAATTACAAAAATAAAAATGGCCGTGTCACATCGATCCAATATAATAAATATGAATAATTATTATAACAAAAATTTTCCTAAAACTAACCCTTAATACTACACGTACTCTAATAAAAGAAAATTGAAAATAGGAAGCAAGAAGTATTGAAAATTGCAGATAGGATAGAATACCCAGGTTGCTTGATTACGCCATGCCTGATCTTCTTAGACCCAAAATATTTGTTCCTAACTTTCTCTTCCTTGGTTCTTGATGGTTTTCGTACACTTGATTCCAATAGCCAATTTCACGTTAGTACTCTTCAAATGGAAATGCCAGCTCTAACACACTAACTTTGACACTGGAATTTTGAAGTTCCCACCTAAAGTTCTAACCTTACCTCTCAGTGGCAATGGACACTGTAAAGTCTCTCTTGTTTTTATAATCTTCTCTCCTCACGCACCAACTCAAAAGTGATCTTCCTTTGCTTCATATATCCTCATGTAACCTCACTTATGATGTTGGTAAATTCTAGAAAGTGGTCCTCACTTCCAAGAAAGAATAACTGAGAAGTTTAGAAAGTGGTGGAAAGAACAAAAATTGTCAGAAGAACAAAAAAGCAGAGAAAATTGTCAGAAGGACAAAAAAGCAAAAGCATATAATATGGCAGACAGCAACATCTGAAAGTGGACTTCCCAAAACTGAATGCAAACATCAAGTAATGCTGAACAGAAACATACTCAGCAAAATACAGTAGAGCGTCGATTTTCCGACAGTCAATCATCCGAAAGAATTCCAGTCGGCAAATTTAAATTTTCGCCAGTGCTGTGGCGCTTCAATCTTTGGCTATGTCTTGGGCTACTCAAATATTTTACGTTTTTGATACTAAATTAACATCTGAAGTTTATTTTTTTAGTGTTTTTATATTTTTCAATATATTTATTTTGTTTGTACAAAATAAAAAAATAATTTTTAACGATACAATAGTCTTTGTTAGGCTTAACATCGACGAAAATTCAACGTGAAGCAACACGCAACGGAGAAAAATTTCAACATCGGATACGTTAAACTATTTTTTCGTACATAAACCGGTTATCCGAAATATCAGTTATACGAACAACGCCAGTTTTTTAAGTTTTTGAACAGCGTACTTCCATGCTGAGGGTAGGCCCTCCACATCTCTGGCGTTTATGCATTTTTCATCTAGCTTGCTCCTATATATTTCCATTTTTTCAGCAGTTTTTGCTAAAGTTGGGGAGTTGGCTAAACTTAAAAAACTTACAAGTAGCTCTTGAATTGCGCCATATCCGCAATTGTGTTATGGGAACCATAATGATTTTTATTGGTTAAAGGATAGTGGCTTATAATAATAATATTTAATGGTTGTATGTTATTTATTTTTACATTTATGTATTTTTACGCTTTAACTTTTATTTTAATTAGTTGCTACGTTATCAGTATTTATCTCTTTGAATTTGAATTTGGTGTTCTATTTTTTGTTATTCCAAATTTGAATGTTTAAACCTGAGGATGATCTATGGAGTAGATCGAAAACGTTAGTTTTTTAATAAAACTCCCTTGGCAAAAAATAAGGTGTTTGTTACTTGAATCAAGTAATGCACTTAATTTAGAAAATTTTGAAAGAAAAGATCAAAACAAACCACAAATCCATAATTTCTGCTTATTGTATATCTCAGTTATCAATTACTCTATATACACATCCATCCAATCATCTTTTCTAGACCTATAATAAATTATAAACTGTACAGATGAATTAAAATGAAAAATTTTTTTGGCAGCAATTAACTTCACCTGTAGATATTTGGGTGCTTGTTTACTTTGTTACTCATTAATAACATGAAAACAATTGCTACACACACCAAGCAACAGCAGGACAAACTTCATGCATGCAATTTGGTTTACATAACTTACCCAGATTTATAAGAGTAAAGATTCTTAAATCATTTGATCCAGTGATAATTCTTGAAAAAAGGTTTCCTTTGAAAATTAATTTAAAAAGAAGAAGCATGGTTTATGGGAGGTTTCACTATAAATAACAATAATTGAAATGTAAAAGATAAATATATAAAAAGTCTACCAATATGGGTAACAAAGTAAACTTTGACAAATCTATTTCCTTATCCTGTCAGTTAGCATGCTATTATTTTGAGGAAGAATCCAACAGCTTAACAAAATGGATAACAACTTAACACATGTTAAAATTTAAAAAAAAAAAAATACTTTTACTATCAGACTTTTATAAACAAAATTTTGCAACCTGCAAATAGACCTGTTGATTAACTCAGATTCACCACTCAGCACTGACCCATGGATATATCCGTCAAGAGCGATCATGATGCACTGGTGACCGACAGCTATATCTGCAAAATTCTTTTGCAGATTTCACCAAAAACTACCGCGAAAAAAAATTCACATAAAAAAGGAATTATGTAACAATAAATAAAGACTTTTCTTTACCAGACATAACTGTTTACAAAATCTTTTTCCAAAATGGTAATGAGAAAAAACATGTGGGAAAATACTTAAAAAATTTCCCACGTTTATTCTCCACTATATAGGGATAGCACCACACCTGACTAACCCACTGCAGAAAGGTTAATAAATTAAAGAAAGTGAAACTTGCATTTACAATTTTTTTTTCGATTAGAAAAAAGTGTATCATTTATGTCCTATATTCACCGACACAATAATCACAGGAGATATGTTTATATAAATAAAATTTTCATACACATCTATTAATAAACAATCTTTTGAGTTTTTGAATCTCTACATTAAAAAAAGGCCAATCAAATTATTTCTAAAAATAAATTTTAAGACATTCATTACACGTTTTTCATTTGGAGTTAAACAGAATAACACCTAAATACAAATTTCCAGCAAATAAATACACAAATATTTAATGTTCAAACATTTTTGGCCACAATTTTATCAGCCCTCTTCAGGAACAAATATGAAAAAAAAAATTGTTCTATAGATCAAATACAGCTGCATTCTAATTTTTTTTTTAAATTTCAAACATGATCAAACAACAGCTGTGACATACATTTTACAACATATATAACACGAGCAAATTTTTACACTGTACAGTCAAACGTGAAGTTATTAAAATGGAAATATTAATAAATTAAAATTTTTAAATTTGGGAGTGTAAATAATATTTCCAGGCATGCGGAATCAGAATGCAATCCATGTTGATGTATGTTCTATTCCTGTCAGCTCTGTAGATTTCTATGGCCTCCAATGCTCTTATGTCGTGTCAGTCAAACACCCTGTCTATCGGGGTAGCCTCATTCCAACAGGGGAAACTTGTGGATCAGTAGCACAATAGGCCAGAGCAGTATTAATATTTCCCTTTGCTACATCATATTTGTAATTGTGTAACCTGGCTTAAAAGATCTGTAAGTGGATCTGATATATATGTTGGTCTCTTGTTAAACCGTTCATCCTGTATGGCAGGATGAATGGTTTAACAAGTCGATGGCAAAGCCAATTTCTCACAATGTCGATGGCAAAGCCAATTTTAATTGGCTTTGCCATCGACATTGTGAGACATGTCTTGGCTTTGCCAAGACATTGCTCACAATGTCTTGACTTAATGTGTTACACTTGTAACTGAACGCAATGCATGAACATAATGCATAAACACAACTGTAGTGATGTTGGACCTAAAATGTCCTCCCTCAGATGCAGTTTTGTCAGTCCATGTGCAATCCATTTGTATACAGTTGTAAAAGGGGAATAAGAAATGTAGACAAAGGGTCGTAAAACCGGAAAAAAAAGGTGGGAATAGGGACAGAGAGTAGGTTGGGACACAGTAGAGAGAGAAAGGGTGAAGTGGTGGTCTCCAAAAGTGACAACATAGAGTTTCAATTTTTCTTCTGTTTAAAATGTAAGTACCTTTTCTTCATGTTTTAAATTAAATTGTGGCTTTTCTTACCTATCTAAACATAGTATGTATTTCACACCACCCCTTGCCACCTACACTATGCCTGAGACAACAAGTCGATCGTGACACATTTTTAAGATAAAAAGTAGATCTTATGTACACAAAAGTCGCCCACCCCTGCTGTATGGGATACGGTAAACCTTTGTGCTCTTCTGTCCTCTGTGCTGTTTAGCATTAGAAAGAAGGCAGAAAACATTGAGTTTCTTCTTATAAGTTACACATAGGTTTAAATTTTTGGCAATCTTCTTGTAAATTTGATGTAGGGACAATTCATACCTTAAAATTACCTGATTACCCTCTGTTTTGTTAACGCTTGTATTGGTGTTGGATGACTTAGCTAGATGTGTGGAAGCTAGAACATTGATTAATGAGCAACTGTACCCGTGGTTGGACACAATATGTTTCAGTTGCTCTAGCTCCTTGTTGGTATCTGACAGCTCAGTACAATGTGAGTACACTCTCATGACTAGTGCACAAAAAGTGGCTGCCTTATAAGACCATGGGGTCAGCTGAATTGGGCTGTATGAAAAGGGACATATGTAGGTTTGCAATAAATTGTGAAAGTGTTTAACTTATTATCAATCAATCAATCAATCAACATTTATTTGCTATGGGCTTTTGCCTTTACAGGGGGTTTACAAAATCATATAACAGATACAAACATTATTATACATGGTTTCAAAAATGTTAAAACTTAATTAATAATGTTATGTTAACATGTTTAATAAGTAACAGGAAAATTTATAAACTTTAAATAACATGTCAGAGCTTAAATTATCATCGTATAAACAAAACATATCAAAATCAGTCATCAATAAAGTATCCCTTAAATGTTCAGTAATTTCACAAGATACAAATAAGTGGTTTTTAATACTTTCACGGAGTCGATTACATAATGGGCAATTAATTTATCATATACTACCCAAATCTTGATGTCTAAGTAATTAACTTCTGTGTAGCTTTCTTGATCTAATTCTAGTGTTAATCAATAGTTGTTATTATTAAATACTTTTAACACCTTCCCTATATCCAGTTTAGTTCTCCATATTAATCAAAATGTCATCCACGTAATGGGTATAACTAAGGATATTATGTTTGAAGATTACTGAGGACTGCTCCTCCAATTGTCATAAGACAAGTTCACAAAAATCGCCCAAAATGGAGCTACCCATCAGCATCCCCCTTTTTTGGATGTAGCTATTGCTCATTTTATACACATTGTAAAATGTACGTCATAGCTGTTGTTCGAACATGTTTGAAATTAAATAAATTAGAATGTGACTGTATTTAATATATAGAACTTTTTTTTTATTTCTTCCTAGAGGGCCAAAATGTTTAAGCATTAAATATTTATGCGTTTATTTGCTGTAAATTTATGTTTAGGTGTTATTTTGTTCATGTATAGTTCCAATTTACTTGTGCAGTTGTTTTTTGAATAGAGTTACTAAATTAATTAACAAAATTCAGTAAGTTAAACAATTACGTAATATTTTTCTTTGCATCATTAATGAGTAACAAAGTAAACAAATGCAAAAGTTGGTTATATCAAAATTGTTTGTTCACATCTACTGCACACAGAACTGTGTCCAACATTTAACATAATGGCAAAAAATACAACTGAAAGATATACAAATGGAGTTCAACTGTACTTTAATGGAAGTGTTGATTTTAGTTTTTAACATGTCAAAATATCAAAGCATAGATCAGTGTTCCACAACCTTTTTCTACTCGCGGCACACCTATGACTCAAAATGACTCAACACGACACACCAAAATGTTATTCCCCTCAAAAACACATGATATGATACTATTAGTGGAATTTCGTAATGCCATAAACCTATTATTATTATTATTATGTTGAGTTTTGTGAATTATACTCAGTTGACACCGATGGCTGTATACTATGCCAGACCAGAGTCAAGGCATAGTAACCAAAACAAGACAAAAATTAAATAAGTGTGTCAGTGTGTGTCTGTATTCAAAAATTTCCTAACAATATGACATGTATTCAATATATTGGCCTTCTGTAGTGTGATGTATGCATTTCTATTCAATTCTAATGTTCCCAGGCTTTTGTGTAGCATGTGTGGTATCACACCTGTACAGGAGAGAACAACAGGTACAATAAGCACCCTTTCCATCCTCCACAGATGCCTTATTTCCTGGGCAAGTTCTGTATACTTGCTGATTTTTTCACTGCATGTGTTTTGTACATTGTGAGTGTTTGGAACAGATATGTCTATAATGTATATGATTTTATTGTGTTTGTCAATGAGTGTGATGTCTTGTCTGTTGTGGTAAATTGTTTTATCTGTGATTATGGCTGTTGTAGTACATTTTGTGCATGTTGTTTTCCAATACTATCTGTTGAATGTATTTGTAGTATGGTTCGTGGACGTCTAATAATTTGTGTTTCTTTGTAAGCTCTTGATGTATTTGCTACTTGATTATGTCTATGTAAATTATCTGTCTGTGCCAAGAGCTTGCAACCAGATATGATGTGTTGTATGGTTTCTGCCATGATGTGACATTTTCTGCATGTGTCATTTGTGAGTTGTATCTTTGAGTATGTGTTTTCTGTAGTTTTTAGTATTTATGACCTGATCCTGTATGGCAATCATGAATCCTTCCATCTCCCCAAAAAGGCATCCCCGATCTAACCAGCTGTTTGACGCTGTTTTGTCAACAAAATCATGGGCCAGGTCATAAGGATGCCTGCCATGGAGTGCCTTTCGAGCCCATGATTGCCTAATGGTGTCTATGCTTTTTATAGGTTGTGTCAAGTCTGTATGATGCAAGTGTAAATTTAATGGTGTGTTATTTGAGTCTGCTAGAGTTACTGCTTTATGTAATTGTGATGTTTCTTGTTTCCTGTAGAAAAACACTCGCAATGTCTGTATTTGTTTGTAGTGTAGGTTAACTATGTCGATCAGGCCACATCTGCCATTTTTAGGTGAAAGGCTTAATCTTTCTATGGCATATTTAGGATGATGATGTTCATGCTTAGTAAGTGTTGTTCTTGTTTTCATTTGGAGTTGCTTAAGATCTGTGTGAGTCCAATATATAACTCCAAAAGAATAAGTGTGTACTGGGATGACATATGTGTTTTATTGCTTTAATATCATCTTATTTCATCAATGAATGAAATAGAAGCATAAGAAACACAACAAATGTGATAAAAATATATAAATAAAGCCTGAAATTAATAAAATCATGTAAAAGTTCACATCAAACCTTTCACGTTGTGATGGCACACTGATTGCAGAACACTAGCATAGATAATTTGTATAAAATGCATTTCTTGCATACTAATTAAAACCTTAATTGTGTAAAGACAAGATATTAATATGAATGTATAAAGTAATAATTGTTTCATACAGTAAAAGTATGAGGAATTTTATTTTATTTTTCATAACATTTTAGCACTTTTTCCAATAAAACATGCATATTGCTAATACACCACATTCATTCATTAGCTTTGTTTTCATCCACTACATTTGGGTACATATAATTTGATGTCATTAAACCTATTGACATCAAAATCATGACTATTCACACACAAATGAATTTGGTATTCTTTTAATTATATATTGTAGATACATAACTACGTGATTAGTTTAAACTTTGAATGAAATTAATTAGTATTCATAAAAATACTTACATTTTTATATAACTGAATGACGCGACTCTTGTATGAAGCCATGGAAGATAATGCTACTTAATATACTTTCTATATAACATTGTTAAATAACAATATGTTGAATCTGCAAATATAAAATACCAATTAAATGGATATCTGATAAATGATTTTATACATTGTTCATAAAATATAAATTTTTTTTATTTGATATACAATTATAAACAACATACAAAAAACAAATACTGTAGAAAAATAACATATAACCAAAACTCCAGTATAAAACAATAATTTACCGAGTAAGAAAAAGTTTTTGATAGCATTAAAATATCATAAATAAGTAGAGGTGGAAAAAACTTTGGAAAGTATTTTCCAATGTTAATGCTAACATTTGTTTTTCTCAGTAAGTTATCATTTTATGCTATAGTTTTGGTTATCTTTGATATAAAATATTCAAATATAAAATAATACAAATAACATGTATTAAAAAATATTCTATGTGAAGAATGGATAAACTTTCTACTTCTGAAACTTTACGACAAATCTGTTCTAATTTCTGAAGTCATTATTATAAAAACATTCTGTAAAGTAAATGAATATCTTGACTATAACCAGTAGTTTCACTTTAGTAAAGTACTTTTTATTGACACATTTTGTTCTATTTTATATTTATCATATCATAAAAAGATAATTAAATATATTGTCCTACATAATTTCTCAATTTATAAAAAAAAAAACAAATTATATTACACCAATTTTATTATTATGTTTTACTCTGATGCATTCATATGGGATATTAAAAGTATATATATACTTTTAATATATATATATAATAAAATAAAAATAATTAGTATATATAATGTAAAAAAAAATGTGGAAATCCCTCATTAATAAATGCAATTAGTTCTAAACATACTATAACTGGAAATCTGATTAACTCAATCCATTACTTCTAAGAGCTTTGAGGTAATTGATTATGATTACAACTTACAGAAGTCTCTTTAATTACAGTAGAGCGTCGTTTATCCGAAGGAATTCCAGTCGACAAATTTAAATTTTCGCCAGTGCTGTGGCGCTGTAATCTTTGGCTATGTCTTCGGCTACTCAAATATTTTACGTTTTTGATACTAAATTAACTTCTGAAGTATAATTTTTTATTATTTTTATATTTTTCAATATACTGTATTTATTTTGTTTGTACAAAATAAAAAAATAATTTTTAACAATACAACAATACAGGATAAATTAATATATTTTTTCGTACATAATTGGTTATCCGAAAAATAAGTTATCTGAACAACCCCAGTCCCCAATTGATTCGGATAAACGACGCTCTACTGTATATCATTTAATGCTTCTTTAACTAATTCCTTATTTTTATTTAAAGCAGTATGTTAACTAAATTTCAGAATCATTATTTTTTAGTTTGTTTTGGATTTAACATATATACAATTATGCACAATTAGTCCAATATTGGTATCGCACAATAGGTACATTCAAGTACTGATGAGTCACTACAGCTGGTCCAGGCTCAGCCATATATATAATTACATTGCCAATGTCCATTGTTAGTCAGAAGCATAATCACAATATGCCCTTGTACAACTTATTCACAACCAACACAGTAGTACAATTGTGCACTGATAAGCCTCTATAAGCGATCCGAGTTCATCCAGGTAATTTGTTTATGTTGCCGACATCCTCTGTTAACCATGAGCATATTCCCAATATGACATAATTATATTATGAATAATCACAAGTAAAATTGTCAATTACAATTATACACCTAGAGCAAACATGTTAATTACAAGTCGTACTCAACCAGGAATCAAGTTACCAACAGAATCACACAACATATTTGTGCCGTTTGAACAAATTGCATTCCAAATGCATGCCCACACTTTGTGAGCCACATGCAGTCAATTATTAAGTTCTGACAGGATCACCTAATATATTTTTTAATTATAAAATCTAGACTTGTCGAGTGCAATCCCATCATATGTGAAACATACACAACCAATTGTCCAATTTTTAAGTGTTTATATAAGTATTTTTGCTTTGAGCAGAACTGCATTAAAGTATAAACATACTCTGATAAGACACTGTAGCTGATTTGAGTTCAGCAGAGTGTTTGTTTAGGTTGCTAATGTGCTCTGTTAGCCAGGAGTAAAGTTATGATATATTCTTAACTGCATTATGAAGAATAACAAGGAAAATTGCCAATCACAATTGTCCGCATAAAACAAACACACCACTTGTGAGCCGTGTGCAGTCAGGATTCAAGTTTCCAACAGAGCCATTCTACATATATATATATATACTGTTAGAACAATTAGTTTTCCAATTTCAAGCCCACATTTTGTGAGCATATGCTGACAATTGTTAAGTTCTGACAAGATCATCTAATATATTTTTAACTATAATCAAAGGCTTGTCAAGTGCAAGCCCACTTTATGTGAGACGTACACAACCAAATATCCAATTTTTAAGTGTTAATTTAAGTATTTTTGCTTTGAACAGTACTGCACAGAAGAACAATCATATACTGAAGAGTCACTGTAGCCTGTCCAGGCTCAACTGAGTAGTTGACTATGTTCACATTGTCCTCTTTTAGTCAAGAACATACTTGCATTTTATTTGTAATTATATGATAAAATGCTTTAAGTATTATTAACCATGACAGTTGTCCGCCAGAGTGAATAAACCACTTGCATTCACGTGTTTTTATATTTTACAACAGTACCTGAATAGGACTCTTAAATCTTTTGTAATATGTTTTATAATATACCAACTGTTACCCACGACTTTGCCTGCGGAGGTTTTGCAAGCAAACCCCATTATATTCAGTATTTCAACCACCATAGTAATTGTAATATAACACCTACCACTAAAAATGATGAGAATTGCTCAAAATCAAATGAACTACTTTCAATTTGATCAATTTTCTGGAACGTTTACAATCATTCTATAATCGAACCAATGTGCAATAAAAAATTCAAATTTAAAACAGTTTGAACATTTGGTTTAAAAATCAAAATATATAAAAACATTTATAACAATGTCTGAAATGTTATCAATTTAATACACCTAAGTACTTAATGAAGACTAAACGTAGTTGAAAACAAAAAATTACATCTAAAATAGTACAGTAGAAACCGTTCTTCCGGTTAAACCTTAATGCTCTCCCTTTCCTCCCTGCTTGGAAATTTCGAAAAATCCCTTCTTAGTGTGCGTTTCCATGACATACCCTAACTGTGTACCAAATTTCACCTCTTTAGGTTCAGTGGTTTGCTCTGGGCGATGATGAATCAGTGACTAAGTCAGTCAGTCAGTCAGGACAAGTAATTTTATATACAGTAGAGCGTCGATTATCCGAAAGAATTCCAGTTGGCAAATGTAAATTTTTGCCAGTGCTGTGGCACTGCAATCTTTGGCTATGTCTTGGGCTACTCAAATATTTTACGTTTTTGATACTAAATTAACTTCTGAAGTATAATTTTTTATTGTTTTTATATTTTTCAATATATTTATTTTGTTTGTACAAAATAAAAAAAATAATTTTTAACAATACAATAGCCTTTGTTAGGCTTAACATCGATGAAAATTCAACGCGAAGTGACACGCAACGGAGAAAAATTCAACATCGGATAAATTAATATATTTTTTCGTACATAATTGGTTATCCGAAATATCGATTTTCCAAACAACCCCAGTCCCCAATTGATTTGGATAATCGACGCTCTACTGTATTTAGATATAAGAAATAATAAATAGGTAAAAACTCACAAATTAAAAATGATCAAAATGTCTGCCTTTTATTTGAAGTTCTGACGTCTTTTACATTAAAACCAAATAAGTCTTCTCACCGTACCATCAAGTAGATATCCAATTTTTATCAGGTTCAAGCCCTCTGGAGGTTGATACGAGTTATATTTGAGATTCTGACGTCTGAAATTGTATCCATATGCAAATGAAAGGATAACCATTTCAAAACGGATTCTGATTTATTTTCTTATTAAAGATTGCAGCATTACTTCTTGTCACCTGCAGATGGCTATGCTTGGTCAACCATATTCAGCAAATGAAATCAACAAGGCAGCTCAGGAGACAAATTCCGACTTTCCATGACTTTTTCCAAACACTAATGATAATCCCTGACTTTCCAGGTGCGTAGCAACCCGGTATTAATCTCGGTACAAGATGGCAGCTAAACCTATAGGATAATTCTTCAATAAATTAATAATTAACTTAATTTTAGCTATAATTCATGAGCTTTGTCTAATGATAAGCAATAGTTGTCTCAAGCTCTACACCAATAAAAAATAATTAAACTTTTAATTTATTGTACTAGGTATCAAAATGTTTTTAGGTCATATTGGTATTAATATATATACAAACATCTCCAACCCGATATACAACATAGCTACAACCAACTGACTGCCGAAAATCTATCGGGCTAGTTTTATGCTAATTATTATTAAGAGATGGCGCCTAACGCTTACCTCTAGTACCAAATTGATTACGTAATTTATTTAATAATTAGCATAAAACTAGCCCGATAGATTTTCGGCAGTCAGTTGGTTGTAGCTATATTGGTATTAAACCTATAAATTTTGTAGCATTTAAAAATTTTATGAAATCTAAGAAAAAAATGCAATTAGTGACAAATTTTAGCAATTAACATTATCTGACAATCAATAACAAAATACAAAATATTACACAGTATTTGCAAATATTTAAGCAGTTAGATAAAATATTATATCACCACTACATGTTCTATAAACAGGAAATTAAATTAAACACAAACCTCTCTCACACTATTTTTGTTGAAGTCATTGAATGTCATAACAAAACACTTGTTGTTAGAGGAGGTTGTCAAACTGATACTGTGATTCTTAAGAACTTTGATCACTTGACATGGGTCAAGAGATCAAGTTCTCTAGCTCGACCCCTTCAGATTTCGATTAACTTTGACACAAAAGTAGCTAAGGATCTTAAACTAAGCTATGCAAAATATTGACCCATATGTTGCATGGTTCCTTAGATATAAGTCAAAATATGAAAGCACCTGAATTCACCTCTCTGTGTGCAGTGATTAAACAGCCAACTTTGTTGTCCAATGATTCCTTGACTAAAAGTAATTACAGCACAAAACAGTAGGATAAGACAGTTTAAAGTGCACAATTTAGATATGCTAACAGAAGTGTCTAACAAAATTTACTTTGTTCACAAATCTTCACTGAAGTTTGAAAAAAATTCATTCTCATGAAACAGAAGACACAATTCAATTGCCTGTAATGTGAAAAGAAAACATTCTTTTGCAGCTAAACTTTGGGTTTTAAAACTGTATAAGAAGATAATTATTCATATAAAATTACAAGCTTATAGATGTCATAGTTTTAGAAATATGCTTACTGAATGATGCAAAAACAATGTTGAGACTCAAGTTTTACTAATATTCAAAGGCAAATATCACCACATGGAGTATCTTAATTTTTTTCTTTTTTGCTGCATTAGAAAAAGCATCTTTCCTTCTATTGCAACATATGATTTGAATTTTCTGCCCGACTCTGCTAAGGGCAAAAATGTGGCATTAAAACATAGTGATGTCTTAATTGTGCAAAACAAAAGCCATAGTTCAATAATTAACAACTTTAGAACTATATAAAACTATGGAATGCAACTTAGTCTGTTAGCTCATTAGCTGGTTGTTATTATGTGATTAAATTAAAAGATCTTGAATGTGTGTGCTTGCTGAACTATGCACACCCACAAAACATAAGCTTCACGAATCAATTATGTCCAAGAACACAGCCCCACCGAGGTCCACTTCTTGGAGATAGACACTGCAATTAAAGGGTCAGACACAGTGGTGATATTCGAAATATTTAACAAAGGGTTCGCTAACAGAAAATTTTTCCTTAACAATTTTTTTTCGCTCAAATGGTGCATCGGAAGGTTCTAGTTTAGTAGTGTTACAGAGTATAATACGCATATTTTAATATATTTTTTAAAAGAAACAAAACCACTGAGAAATGTTACATGTGTTTAAGAAGGTTCGGAAAACTTTGAAAATGTTAACAACGGGTTCGGCCGAACCTGTGCGAACCCGCTGAATATCACCACTGGTCGGACATATGCATGTCTGTTTATTGTAAACCATGTGCTATCTCCACTTATAATCCAATTGCATCATGTGATCCTTTTCCATACAAGATAGCAGCATTCAGGGCCTTGGTTAGAAGAGTGTTCACACATTCTTCCATCCACAAGCGCTTGCACAGGAATTAAGACTTATAGAAGAGTTAGCCAGGGCACATGTTACAACTCGTATAATCCTCATACAAAGTTACAACTTTGTACGAGGATTATGTGAGTGCCACAAATGTACACAAAAAGAAACAACAAGTTCAATGTAAATACTGAGAGATAAGCAGGAAGTGGATAAGGAGAGGATCCCCTCACTTTTAACTCCCATTTAAAATTGTTGTATATCACAATTGCCAAGAGACATTTAGTCAGTATTACCTACAGGAGATGCCCCTCCATTTTCAACATACTGTGCAATGGAAAAGACCTTCCTAACCCTGACAGACTACCAGGCATTTATAACATCCTATCAGAGACAACAGATGTGATAGGGAAATGGTGTATGTTGGCTCCACTAAGTGTTCAAATGGGGTCAGAATACAGGAACATAAATCTGACACAATGTAGTAGGAGTACCACCGCACTCTCCACTTATGCAACAGACCTGGATATTAAGGCAACCTTCTTCAGAGCTCGAATTATCCTTACCATCCCACATCTGGAACATCTCAAATGGTTGGAGGCCATCAAAATTTTTAAAGCTTGCTGCAGAACCACGTGCATTAATTTTAGGGGGAGATGTGTCTGTTGATGGCATGGCAGGCTATACTTGACAACGATATTTAATTTATAATCATATTTAGAGGCAAACGCATGCATAGACGTTCTCTGCATTCCAACTCAACCTAATGTTTGATCTTATTTAAACATCTTATGGAGAACACATGTGCAGACCACATTCGAAATCCATACCATTCGATTTATATTCAAATGTCAACTGCCAGCCTGTTTTAAATTAAGAAGAGATCTGAAGAAGTGCCCAGAAGGGGTAACAAAAACATTCGTCACTTAAATGTGATTCATACTGGTTAATTGGTTGGTGAGTTGTACATTTTATACACGATACACATCCCAGTGTTGTGCAGTTAAGTATGCTCACCCAAATATTATGCAAAAAATTTGCAAAGAGTTTGATTATTTTCCAAAAACAGTTTAATTTCTACAGTAATCTTGTTTTGTTTCATTTTAGGCTAATGGAAACAAAATGCTTAATCTTTAACACCCGTATTCACCAACGTGAGTTAGAGTTAGAGTTAGGGTTAACTCTCGAGTTATTGGTAAATTGGTATTTACCAACTCCAAATCTCGAGTCAAACACAATAACCCTAACTGTAACTCTAGAAAATCGGCGAGTAGATGATAACTCTAGGTTTCATGCTTGTGCAAAGCGATCTATTTCAAAGAAAAACGTCGACATTCGACTAGGACAAAGCCGAGATGCTAGAAAATCTGAAATATCTAGATTATATAGATCGTATGGAACGAAGAAGTCAACAGATTATTTCTCCAAGAAGAAATGACCTTGCCAAATGCCAAAAGAGAGTGTAAGAAACATACTAAAATGAATTGGTCACAATTTAGTATCTACATCATCAAAAAATTATCTGATGTTGCCGACGGAACAACTGTTGTTGGTTCTACGTTTTTATGCCACGGGAACATTTTAGTTCAGCATGCACTATTTTCCATTTCACTTTACTCCATTTTCTACACGTGTTTGCTTTCAACAAATCAAGATTCTGTTTACGAAAGAACACTTGTTTAATCTCGAACACAGAATTGTTTTAAAACATTAACTCCAGAGTTATAGTTTTATCTGAATACGAAAGAAGAGTAACTCATAATCTGACTTCGAGTTACATCTAAACTTGAGTTCATCAACTCTCTGTTTAACTCGTGTTGGTGAATACAGGGGTAAGAGTTTGTTTTGAATGATTGTATTACTATGATAAGAGGATACACACAGAATTTGTGACTAGAATCAATATGATAGTTCTTAAAACTATGTCAAGAGGCTATGGAATACTTGTGTTAGTTCACGGTGGCAAAACACTAGCCTATCAGTTCTTTGAACTAGTGTTCCATTGCCAAGAGACCATGCTTGATAGCCAAGAAAGTCGAACTGCAGGATTTTTTAAAATGTAGACACACAAAAAGAATAACAAAACAGAAGACTAGTACAAATTGGTATCTTTATCATAAGAGATTCCAAGCCAATGCAAAATGAGTAACTTTTGGTTCCAAGCCAATAAAAAATGACTAGATTGATTATGAAATTGAAAGATTTTATCAAAATTTGACAATAATGATTCTGGGTAGCTATATTGTTAGCCAAAAGAGTTCCTTGTAGGAGATGGCATTACAGCTATAATATGGTGCTCAGGAATCCAACGGGTGTCTTTTCATGTAGACCTACAAGAATCATGTGGATGAAGAAATTCACAAATATATTTTTCTTTGAATAAAATTTCCACGATCTTAGCAATCCATCAATTCCATCATACAAACAAACTAAATACTGACCAGGGCTTATATCTGATAATTTGACCCTCAGTCATGTTTTATCAACAATAAAAATTCTCACAATAAATTCGAACGTATCATTTGAAATTTGACTCACTTTTTAACTGGCTAAAAAACAGCGGCACACAAGACAACCAACACTTTAAGCCTGTGAGTAATAGTAACATTCATGAGTCAGATTTACAGAACTAAATTCAATGCATGCAATCTGTACTTACAAATGTGTCCCTGTCTATTCAAATCTTCAAAGATTTGAAAATCTCTTTACTGACAAATAATGATAAGAAATTTGCAAATGTCAAAAATAATTTTATTTCAATGGCTACAATACTTAATCTGTACTTTAAACATTTTTGTACTGCTCTTTACAGTAATCTTCCAAAGATCAGTGATTGGTTGGTTGGTGTTTTTTGTCACAAGGGCCACATAGGCCAAACTATAAAATAACAAAAAACAATAAGAAGTATATACAACAATAAAATGAAACAAATAACAATATATATGAAAATAAAAGGTAAATAAATAGTTAAATCTGTTTATACATATTAGTGACTTTCAGAAAGTCCAGTAGGTTGTCAAGATTTGGCCTTTGGCCCAAAACCTCTGTCAGACTTGCATCTCCAAAATACTGTCTATGCTTCCTCTCAAAGGCAGAGCAATTGCACAGTATGTGTTTTACACTTAGAAATCAGTTGCAATACTGGCATACTGGCTGGTCACTCTTCAGAAGGTATTAATGAGTCAGTCTAGTATGTCCAATTCTCAGATGAGTAAGAATAACCTCAGATCGCTTAGCATACTGTTTATTATGTGTCCAATTTTCTATCAAATGTTTCATCTCATGTAATTTATTGTGGACTTGTGCGTTCCACACACTTTGCCATTTCTCTGCTAGTTGTTAAAAAAATGACTAGCTTTAAATCACCACTTTCAGTACTCATTGTATACTGTGAAGGAATTGCTGACTTTGCAGCTGTGTCAGCTTGTTCATTCCCTCTTATACCAACATGGCCTGGGACCAAGCAAAATTTTAGAAAGAAATTACTCACAGTAAAATGGCAAAACAGATTATGAATTTTAATCACTATATAGTAAGAACTAGGTTCACATGAGATAAAAGCCTGAAGTGCACTAACTGGGTCAGTGTAAATCACACAGTGACGAAGACATTTTCTGATTACATACTTTAAGGCTTATGTCCAGGTCAATTGTTTGGCTTACATTCTCCATTTTTTATGTTGAATGTAGGGACACTACTCAGCAAATAATCTTTTTAGCTGAGTATCTGATACTGTACAATAAACTGAAGGTTTCATCTGATTTTTCAGTTTAAGGTAGTAGAAGAGAGACAACTGTTCCCTCCTGAGGGATAGTGGAGGCTCATACACATCCACATACAGGTTTGGACAGGAGAAGTTTGAAAAGCACCAATACACAAACACAAAAATTGATGGCAGATTGGATCCAGTATCCGAGGAGTAGATTCTCGCGCAGAGCTATACACAATGCATCCATAATCCAGATTAGAGTGGACAAGGGCTCTACAAATCCTGAGCATAGAACATTTGTCTGCTTCCCAGGATGAGCAGCATAGTACCTTTAAAAGGCTCAGGGACTTTAAACATCCACTCTTCAAATTGCGCAAGTGTGGAAATAACATCAGGTTTTGGTCATCAAACAAAACACCCAAAAACTTTGCCTCATTCACCATTGGAATTTTATCCCCATTAGGTAAATTTCGGGACCCAGGTGCAAACCACACCTTTGGCAAAAGTGGATGCACGAGGTCTTCGCTGCATTAAATGTAAAGCCGAAAGGCTTTACATTTAATGCAGCGAAACCTGGACGAAAGGTTTGCAGTTGGTCTCTCAATGAAACTCATTTGGTCTTGGACGAAAGGTTTGCAGTTGTCTCTCAATGAAACTCATGTTACAAGACTGGCAGGAGATCTGAAAGTCATCCACATACAGTGAGTGTATCACACTGGGAGGAAGACAGTCAGCTATGCTGTTAATTTTAATTAGGAACAGAGTCACACTCAAAATACATCCTTGAGGAACACCTTCTTCTTGGACAAAAGACCAAGATAGTGTGTTGCCCATCCTCACTTGGAATCTTCCGATTCTTTAAGTAGTTTTTTATAAAAATTGGCAAATTACCCCGCAATCCGAATTAGTACAGATCACAGAGTATTCCATAATGCCAGCAGCGATCATAGGCCTTCGCAATGTCAAAGAATACAGACACTAAGTGCTGTCGTCGAACAAACGCTTCGCGTATGGATGTTTCAAGCTTTACTAAATTACCCATGACACTTCTGTTCCTATGAAATCCACTCTGATGTGGTGAAAAGTATTCCTTTTTCTCTAAGAGATACATTAGACGTCTGTTTACCATTCTCTCAAAAAGTTTACAGAGACAAATCGTCAGAGAGATTGGTCTATAATTAGAGGGATTCTTGCGTTCTTTACCTGGCTTGGGAATGGGGATAATAATTGATAGCCTCCAAGAGTTGGAAAAAGTATGTTCTGTCCATATTCTGTTAAACAGATTCAGAACATTACAAAGAGAATTGTCTGAAAGATTTTTAATCATGCTGTAGTGGATTTTATCCGGGCCTACAGTACTATTCCCCGAGCGAGAGATCACTGTATGTAGTTCTATGCTGGTGAATGGCACATTATATTCCTCATTAGATGAGGAATGAAAGTTTAAACATTGTTTTTCACTTTGGGCTTTATAAACCTGAAAATTCCCTGAATACACAATATTGCTAAATGAAGAAGAAACTTTTCACCCAACGTATAAGCAATACTCTGTATATCGCTGATTATTGTGCCATTCTTTTCCAGCATGGACAGAGAGTGAGAAGCATATTTTCCATTGATTTTATGGATTTTATCCCAGATTGCTTTTGAGCTAGTGGAAGATGTTATGCTAAAAACATACTTCCTCCAAGAATCCCTTTAGCTTTGCCTTCTTATTCTTCTGGCATTTGCCTTTGCTTTTCGAAAAGCAACTAAATTTCTAGCAGTGGGGTATCTTCTAAAAACCCCCCATGCTTTCTTTTGTGCTTTAAATGCTGCCTCACAGTTCTGGTTCCACCATGGTATCGGATGCTTTGGGTATCTTATTGATGTCTTTTCCATTGTTTTCTCAGCTGCCTGAATAATGCTGTAAGTGACAACTTCAACTGCGTCATTGATATCAGCGGTATTGACCATTTCCTCAGTGATGTTAGCCAAAGAGGAGAATGCAGGCCAATCTGCTGTTTCCAGTTTCCAGCGTGGTGGACGGGCTGTTTCACAGCTTTTTATGCCTTGGTATTTTAGAAATATTGGGAAGTGGTCACTAGAGAGTGGATTACATCCAACCCCCATGTAAATGCTGAAAACAGGTTCTAAGTTGCTAATGATAAATCAATGCAGTTAATGTTCTTATTGGAGCATAGAAGTATGTCACTTCTCCAGTATTAAATAAATACAGTTGGTGATTGCCTATAAATCTCTCAATGGTTCTGCCTCGACAATTGATGTCAGGACTGTCCCACACTGAATTGATACCATTGAAATCACCCAGTAAAAGAAATGGAGTTGGCAGCTGTTCAACCAAGGCATCCAATTCATCCTCATTGACTCTGACATCTGGTGGCAAGTATATAGAACAAACTGTGACAGTTACTCCAATAAAAATTCTGACTGCCACAGCTTGCAAATCAGTGGTTACTTGTACCGGTAAGGACGGGATTCAGTTTGAAACCAGTATAGCCACACCTCCACTAGCGTGGTTGTAGCTATCATAATCCTTGCAGTAGAGATCATGTTCTTTTAAGGAAATTCTTTCTCCAGGTTTTAGGTGAGTTTCCTGGAGTGCGATGCAGAGATATGTCATAGATGATGTCAAGTGTTTAATGCCAGAGTTGTTGTTGCGGTAACCACAACAGTTCCATTGGACTACTTTGTAATCCATTATGTGTTTGAGGCAGAATTTGTTGCAAGGTTATCCCTCTTTAATTTCACAGAGGATTTTTCTTTTGGATGTGAGGTTGGTTGTGTCACCTCCATATTATTCTCTTCATCAGAGATGTCAGAGAACTCACTCATAGACTGAGTCTCTGATTTTTTAGATTTAGAGACAACTGCTTTTATTCTCTGTTTGCTTAGTGGGTTCTTACTGGCTTTTTTTGAACCCACATTTCTCATTATTACCCCTGTTTTAGGTAGAGTTGTTTTTGCTTTTATACTCTCCTTTTCTGATGTTTGCGTAGATGCGAGTATTGAATATTTCACATGGCGAGTAAGAGATTTGCTTAGAGAGACCAAAATATCTGTTTGAACCCCACGTCTTTGTGGATTTCAACACAGCAGAAAATGTCTTTTGTTTCATTGGTGCACTTGGAGTGACCCTGCAACAAGCCTCTGGGTATGGTATATTGTTAATAATTTTTACTCATTGGATCTCTTTTTCTCTTTGCCATGTAGGGCATTTACGGAAGTAAGCAGGATGGGAATATTTGCAGTTCACAGTACACTCAGTACTCTCGTGACCAGGGCCAGATTTACATAAGAGCATTTGAGGCCAGTGCCCAGAGCCCCACAAAACTATGTTTAAACATAATTTTTTTTCTATTACCGCAACAGTCAATGTCTACTGTGGCCTAATTATGAGAGCCACAGGCAGAGAAAACCAAACGCGGGAAAATACCTATTGAATCATATCAGAAAATTTCAGAAAAAAAATTTTACATAGATATTTTTCAATGAAATTAATATAATTAGTTTTACATAATAAAATATATGTATGTTTACAATAATCTTATTTTTAAATGAAATTTACAACTTCCTAGTTGAAATCCTTATAATACGACAGAATTAGAGTTGTATTCAAAATTTTTGAAGTATTTTTAACTTACTTTTCAACTGATAGATTTTACTGTATTTTAAATATTTTGAATTCTGTTACGTGGGATTATCGGTAGTTACAGGTGTGCTCATGTATAACAAGATTGATCATATTATATAACTTTTTATGGTAAATAATTTTAGGGCATACTTGCATCACACAGTGCTTGAGTTGCCAGTTGGAGGTTGGTTCCTCCACTCTCGTTTCTCTCCTAAACTGTGTATCCTCACTTAACTCAAAACTTTTAACAAAACAATAAAATACCAATTTGATAATTCGGCAATTATACAATGCAATTTTCTTAACAAATTTTTTTATTTAATGTACTATTATTTTTACAATTAAACGTATTTTATTTTTTGTAATATTAAATATAATTAACGTATTTAATCAACTAGGAACAATTATCAATGAAATTTCATGTATTTACTTTTTTCTACTTTAAAATTTTCCACTTTACGTAAAAATCCAAATTTAAAATCTTTAAATTTTACAAAAATGAATCTATTCATAGGCTACAATTACGGAAAAAAATGGTTTATCTGATGATATAGGCATGTGGCTGGATAAAATGAAGGAATTCAATTATTATTGGTTGAAAAACTTTAATTATTCACTACAACACTGCAATAGTCAGTTATTGAAAAATAATTCATTTGAACAGTTGGACGAATATAAAATAAAAAAATTTATTATAAGTATGTTTGAAAAAAGACTCCAAGTGGGAAAGTTATCAATCACTCTTGGCTGTGCTTTTATCCAACTACTAGCTGTCTTTATTGTTTTTGGAAATTATTCGATGACTCCAAAGACAATCAATTTATGCACAGTGGTTTTTGTGACTGGAAACATGGAAATGAGCAATTAGTACAACATGAAATGTCAAATAATCATTTAAGAGCATTGATTTTATTCAATAGCGTTTCAAAATAACAAGGACAAATCAATAAAAAACTCGAAAAACAAGTCGAAGTTTCCATTCAATATTGGTGCAATGTCTTAAAATGTGTCATTGATGATGTGCTATTTTTGAGTGACAATCGTTAGCGTTTAGAGGAACTAATTAAACTGGGATGTCCAAGCAATGGTAATTTTCTAAAGATAATTGAATTACTGGCAAAATATGATCATTTTTTAACAACAACAACACCGGGATGTGTTATAAAAATCATACTCCTAGAACCTATTTCCAGTGTGATGAAAAAAACAAAAGAAACAGTTCACTACAAATGTTTTTGAACTTCTGCGCATTCTTCCTCAGGTGAAAAGGGAGTTTCTGATGGGACAGAGCGATTGGTTAAGGGCATATGTGGAAAAATAAATTAAAGTGTAATACGAGTTGCACACATGCGTGACTCATATTACACTTTCGTTTATTTTTCGTCCGACATACATGTTTTTGCGTTTAAAACTCTGGCCTCAACCTCACTATTACTTGGCAACCGTTGAACTGATGGGTGAGAAGTACACAACAGTTAGTAAAGTTATTCCTGTTGTTGGTCTCATTGCAAAAGCTCTGGAGACAACAAACCCCATAATAAAAATTCTAAAAAAGGCCTGTTTCAATAATATTGACAAATGATTTTATGGCATAGAAAAAAATATGTTATACAGTGTTTCTACAATGTTAGATCCCAGATTTAAGAATTCAGATTTCAAAAGCAAAATATGTGCTGCAAATGCAATTTCTTTCATCAATAAGTATCTATCCCGGCAGATTAAATATGAAGTAGACTGTGTGGAAACCTTAAGTGAAACCATTAAAAGCGCAGATGAGAATAGTCTATGGTCACATAGGAAAATCAGAGATCCCATAAAGTCTAAAGAAGGTTTTTGTACTGCATTTAAAACTTACTTAGAAGCTGCAACTATACAACACAATGTTGATCCTCTTGTTACATGGCAGTCAACATTTGCCCATTTCAATTATCACTTTGTGAAACTGGCTGATACATATTTAGGTATTCCAGCAACCTCAGTACCTACAGAACGTCTTTTTTCAAAAGTTGGAAATATTATTACAAAGAATTCAATGTGCATTGCATCCGAAAAGAGTTGAGAAATTTTCCATTATGAGTAGCTTTGAGTTTAATGATATACTTTCTTTTTCGATATAGTTTGTTTTGTAATATTGTGTAAATTTGCAATTACAAATTAATAAATGTTCTAAAAAACGTGAAACCTGTGAGTGGTCTTTTTGTTAACAAGTACTGTATTATTAAAAATAATAGTGTTTTACTAACTTAATAAACACTGTTGTTATTAAAGGTGTGGTAATCGATTGATAATCGATTATCATATCTTAATCGATTTCTGTAATTGATTTTCATTTTTTAGGTAATCGCCCAGCACTAGTCTCCAACCCCTTTGTAAAATTTGAATACTTGATTCTGAATATAGGCCTATTCAGTAGTCAAGGAATTTCACCAAATCTATGCCAATGCAATGAGTTAACCTTTGCCAATGTAATCTATGCCAATGCAACAAGTTTTCCTTTATACTGGTGCAGCCCATGGCCTTTGTGATAGGAGGTCATGTGTAGCCAATCTATTAGTCAGGCCTAAGTAGGTCTAAAAATCTATAAATAGCCAAGAAAACATGTGATTGGGTGGCTTTATTTTCTTTTGTTTGTTTTAATCCACTTTTCCTATAATCAAATATTGGATACAATTGCCACCCCATAAGGCAACTTCACCACCACTTTCAAGGAAATTCACCAACATATTTCCAAAACATCCTTTTTTACTTTGTGTTGTTGTGTACTTGATAAGCTGAGAGTAGATTATACTCTAGGGTACTTTTCTGTTAATGGGACACCAATCGATATGTATAGCAATGGGTAAGGTTCAAGCTCTAAATAAGAGGTTTTGCATCCCAGACTTGTTGACACCCCATAAGAGCAAAAAGTCAAAGGAACCTTACCTGTAAATGCAACCTTTCACAAGATATTTGCCTTCAAAGGTGAGTTTAACATGTATCAATATACTGCCTATTCTCTAAGTACACAACTACATACAGAGTATTAAACTGTTCACTTTCAACTTTCCTCATCCAAAGGACGCATCACTACTCAGGTGTATAGAAAGCCTACACACCATCCAACCTTCATCTCTGTCGCTTCCCATAATCCATTCACTTTCAAGATGGCTGGGTTTAGGGGGGGCATAATTTGTAGAGCCTTCACCTATTCATTGGACTTGCAGGACAGAGATACAGAGCTCCTAGCAATCACCTGGTACACAACTCAGCACAGCTACTCTCCATAGATTGTTAAAGGCCTTATACATCACCCTTTCTCTGCCACTTCTGTCTCACCAAAACATTGCACCCAGGACACAGTTTATGGGACCATCACTTATGACAGGAAGGCTAGCTTCCTGTTAACAAAAGGTCCCACCCAACCTACCACCTGGAGAAAGCTATAGCCAAGTTACTGAGTGGGTTCCTTCCTCCATCGCCCCTAGTTACGTCATCATCCATTGCGGCAAAGGCCACTATTTCTTCTGTATTGGATAATCTATCCCATAACAATTACAACTTCTACAAGATGGATGTGGTTTTACTCTACCCCTCGGTACCGCAGTTTGAGGCAGTTATGCTTGACAATGCTATGCTTGTTAAGGAAGGTTTCACGGCACAACAAATCCTAGAAATACGAGAGGCCTTGATTTTTATCACGGAAAATAATTACTTTCGGTTCAATGGTAAAATTTATTTACAGAAACAAGGGGTACTTATGGGCTCTCCGCTATATTAGCGGAATTACTCATGAAACATGTGGAGCAAAGAGTGTTTACCTTCCCTCTCACCATAGCATACCCGCTATTATATCTTAGATACGTGGACGATATCTTAGTAGCCTGGCAACACATGAAAGAGGAATTCCATATTCTCAAAAGTTATCTTATAGAGGTTTAATTCTACCATCAAGTTTACCTGGGAAAAGGAAAAGGGAGGTAAAATTGCATTTTTAGATCTAAACATCACCAAAGCCCAGGGTGCAATAGTGTTCTCCGTGTTCCATAAGTTCAACAGCATACCTCCTTTAATCCCTGCCACCGCATACCAACCGCGGCACTAAGTCAACACAGCTATCGCCCCTCTAGTTAGAAAGGCCTTTTTATTGTCTTCCAATCAAGCTCTTGTCAACATTGAGCTTGAAGCTATTAGTGCAGTGGTAAGTGTGGCGGGTTATGCTAGATCTAAGTACAGGTACATCCTTAGAAAGGTCAAAGGTTCTCTATTTCCCGACACGACTTAGCAGGCCTTGGAAGAATGTACGATAATCCAGCCCCCATTACCATTCTGTGGCCGTATTACTGGCCGCATTTGCCGTATTTTTAGGCAGCATGCACTTTTCCTGCCAGTGTCGCTGCGGCCAAGCCTTAGAAGAATGTTATGAAATGACAGGGATCCGTTTTTTGTGCTAGAGCAGTCCGGAGTGTATTCCATCCCATTGGAAAGTACAACATCTGGTACTCATACCCAGTACATTGGAGCGACATCCAGAACGTTGTCTTGCCGCATCTCCGAACATAAACAGTCTATTAGTATGGGTAGGTGCGACACCGAGTTGGCAAGATTGGTGTTGCAACACCAATACACTCCGATGTGGGACCAAGTGGGGATACTCAAACAGTGTGATAGCAGGAACCTCTTGTATATATGGGAGGCGCTATTTACCAGCGTGCTAAATCCATGCAACACCCCCACGCTGGATGTGCCTTCATTGTGGGTTAACTTATACAACAGGTTAAAACAACGTCACTAGCTCAGCACTCTCACAAAATATTCTATTGCTCATGCGCGTCGGCATCGAGCGTGCGTCTTTCAAATTCTCTGTTTGTTCTATTTTGATTTTATCCCATTGCTGGTTTGCCGTTGCTGTAATTTGAATTTGAAGGTTATTAACTGTTCTTTCAACCTGAAGAAGACGAAAATAGTTTTGTTGAAAGCACTAGATGTTTGTAGCGATAGCTGTAGGTTGTTAACACCTAGATGATAATTTTCTCAACTTTACTTATCTAATATATGGCGTGAAGCCCAATATTATTTTCAGCTAGCCTTCCTATGTAAGCAAATATTCATGACAAATAACTTTAGTTTAGCTTTTCGTAGAAGTCCCTCAATATCCTTCCTGCTCCACAATGCTAAAGACCATCCAGACATGCACCTCCAACCAGGCATCTACACTATCCTCATCACCGATCACAGATCCAGCCACCACTCAACACAGCCTGGAAGCCATTCTTCGAAGTATAAATCTTTCTAACTTCCCCTCCCCTTTCTCTCTTTAGATGTCACCTTCCCACATACATGTACGGCAACCCCCATTATTTCAACAGCTGTGGGATTAGTTTGCCTGAAGATGACCATTGAACACAGTCAAAAATGTTATTACTTAGTTGAAATATATTTCAACTAAAATCCAACATATGTATCATTGGATTTTAGATTTTTAGTGTTTTTAATTCAAGTATACCCAGTTTAGAGTGGTAGTTTCCAATATCTGAAGTTGGTATGCAACTCAAAGCAGGAAAATTTTGTAACATTATGGACACAAAACAGTGCAATCTACCCAGAATTGAAGCAAATTGCCTTGCCTCTGTTGTGCCACATCTGTATCTTTGAAACAATTGTTTTTGAAAGAAGGCAATGTCCTAATCACAAAATCACAAATGTCCTAACCTAAAGCTAATCATGGTCAAAAAGTTGTTTATGAACAATCTGTCATATTTGGAACATTTCTTCAGAACTGTTGAGGCGGTAGAACTATCAACTTGATATTGAATTGATGCAAAACTAAATCATGATAGGGCCTGCAATCACACACATATCTCTACTTTTGACACCAAAACAATTAGACTTTTATTCAATAGTAGTTTATTATTGTATCTAAGTATTCTGAATATTATTAAATATAATAAGAAACTAAAATAAACAACAAAAATAATTTAAACTGCTTTTTCTGGAATGTAGATTTTAAAAATTTTTGAAATATTTCAGCATTCTTAAATTAGAAAAACTATTTCTGAAGAGACAACACAACACAAAATATTTATTATTTTGTAAATGTGCTACAGCTTCTTATTGAAATAATCATGAATTATATTTATAATTAAAAAAAATCTAGGCCTATCTACGAGATGCATCTTTAAGCACAGTCCATCTTTATTAAGCTGTGGTGTGGCTGAAGTCTGCCGTAAGAAAGAAGGAAACAAAATTTGCACCCAAGTACTCTGGTCCTTTCAAGATATTTAGAGTCATGGGGCCCGTAAATGTGGAAATTGAAAATTGTGAGACTCTCTCCAGAGCTATCGTGCACATGGATAGAATAAAACCCTATTTCTCTAATGAAAAGGAGGCTAAAGCCAGGGCACCAAATCGCCCTACCCTAGTTATTGTAGAGGAGGAGGAGCCCGAGGAAGTTGATATCCCGTTCTTTAAAAGGTCACAGGTGCCCCAGGGGTATATCCCTTGCCAAACTGATTGTGTTATGGAGGAGAAGAGCAAGGTGAGTGATGCAGCTTATCCTCGGAATAGGGTGAATCCCCGTTATGATCTCAGAAACAGGCCGGTCCCTGACTTCAGGCAACTCCACCACAATTATAAACACTAATATTTACATATATATATTTTTTTGGTGGAGTCATATGTGTCTTACGTCTTTTCTTGCCCCCTTCACCACGTGGTGGGTCCGACTCAGTGGAGAGGAGTTGTGTAATTCTGGGGTGTGTAACCGAGGGTGGGAGGTTTATTGGAGGGTGTGTCTCAGGGAGAAGTCAGAACGGAAGTAAGGAGAGGACGGGGAACAAGCAAAGTAGTGGTGGTGGTGAAATTGCGTGGGAAAGTAAATACTGTGCAACCAAGTCAGTGTGAGATTTCGGAATTTCAAACTGTTTTCTGCCCAGAGTGAAGAAAAGGAAGAGATATACCTCAAACCCATTTTGTCAGTATGTTTTATGTCTTCATGTTATAGGAGTCTGAGCTGTATATTGTCGGGAGATTTGATGTTAACGATATTCAGTATACTAGATTGTCGGGCTCTGTACGTTCCTGTGTCTTAACTTTTTTTAGAAATACTGTATGCTCCCAGGAAAATTAAAGGGTTATTTTGTAAAATTGGATAGTTGTCTTTGTCTAGTCCCCATTGAGTTCAGTGAATTCCCCCTGCTAAGTGTCTGCTCCATCAAGCATGTTTGTTCTAAATTCTCCCTTCGAAGAAATCACTCAAGTTTTGTGTGTCGATTCATTCTCACGTTTTCTACTCTCACAAAACAATTTAAACAAAACACGAATTGTAGGTCTATCTGCTATTGATTGATATAACTTTAATAAGATATTAAAGTTTTATTAAAAATCTCTGAAGCAATTTGTGGTTTTTATTATTGTTTTGAGGAATAAATATTTCAATATCATTCCAATATACTAACAACAAGTTAATATAGAGTTGTTACAAAAGTTCCTTTCTTAATTATTTTTTTCTTTAAAACCAACTTCAGTATGACAGATAGCCAAATATTGTTTGCCTCCTTGAAATCCAAACTTAAAACATGATAATTTGCTCTAGAGCAGTTAAAAGGCAAATCCTCAACTCCATAACAATGAAAGGACTATAGTTATCAGAGATTGCATTAATATCGTTATTTATGGTGACATATAGAATATATGCAGAAGAACACAGAAAGGACACCCTTTACATACAATTACGCCTCTGCAGGAGACAGACGGGACCTTACTGGATCCGTAGACCACACCCACTCGAGTAAAAGTCAAAGGAACCAAACCTCTACGGGCAATCCTCGGCGAGATTTGGTCCCCGAAACAGGCCCAATTCCGGGACACGTGCAATCGGAAATCGCATCATTCTGCCAAAACTACAGCGTTTAACTATTTAGCCCGCTCGACTATTGGCAGAGTACTCGAGGCCACATAGTTTTAGGAGCCCTCCCCTGAACAGTTGCCAAGATGCAAGCGATGGCTGGCACAAGTTTACCACACAGTCCACGTGATCTTGTCAGTCAAGGCAAGCCTTCTCTCGCCTCAACTGACAATGTCGAAGAACAGGCAGTAGTACCAGTATATGGCGGAAACAAACTTCCATCAGTGCACATCTCCCAAAAGGTTGTATATAATTATTTTTCATTTTTTAATGTAATTTAATATGTTCTGTAACCTCCAAAATCATATTAATAATGCTGTGTAAGATATATAATAATAATTACCTTCGAATTACACAGAAATTTTCACAAATAGAAAAAATTTATTAAAGTTTGCTAGAAACTGCATATAACAACAACAACAACAACAACAAAAATGCTTTGAATTGAGTTAAAAATTTTTAAAAAAAAATGAACTTAGATCAAACTTCTAACTTAAAAGGTAATTTTTGTTTTTTAAATAAAATATAATACAAAATATTTTAAACTTTTATACGATTTTAAAAAGCAAAGATGGTCAATACTCTGATCACTCAATCTAATTCTTATTTTAGTAATGAAAAGTCTTGCAACCAAGAATGCCCTTTCTGATTCAATTAATGTGATTGGAATCATTTTTAATGCATTTAAGAGAAGAAAGATGTTATATGTTTTTTTCACCCGTAGCCTGAAAGATTTCGAGATTGTAGTACTTCTTTCGCTCTCTAGTATTCTTGATTTGTCTACCTCGGCGGCTTTAATAGCAGCATCAAGCTTATAATTCGATAATTCGTTTGGCTTTAATAATCGGGGTTTATGAAGATAAACTTCATACTTGCAGACATCATACTTGTTTGTATCCTTCCCAATTTGCACAACCTGGCATAATGCAGTTATTGAAGCTACTGGGCATGGTTAAAAATTAAGACAGCATAAGCACAATTATTCCAGATATTACAGGTTCTGACAAGTAAAGAATTTTTGGAGTCCTGTCACAATTAGACTACGTATTGATTATTGACAATCTGTGACGTGCCGTAATAAGCAAAAATTTAAAAAACTAATAAGTAGGTTTAAAATTAATAAATACAAATGTATTGTGACAGTGTTTGAGTTAATTATGCTTTCTATTTGTAAAATTCCTCAACATTAACACAAAGTAAGAAAAAAATGAATTTTTAAGAAATTTGCAGTATTTCCTGGGACAAGAAAAATTTCCCAAGTTAAAAAACAATCGGGATCCCGTTTGAGAAACCCTAGTACGTACGGGTACGGTTCCTTTGACTTTTCTGCTCAAACAGAGAGCGGGAAATCCCCAGTTTGTAGTTCAAATCTTACCCAATTTATCCACAGAACAGAAAGACGTATGCAGCAGCGTTGCCAGATTTGGCTACTTTGTGCCAAATTGGGCTACTTATTTTTCAGTTTGGCATTAAAAAAAGCTTTTGGCACACTGGGCTACAAAAATTTGACTTGGCTACATTTTGGGCTGGTTACACAATCATTTCATTCTTTGTTTAGCACCTAGAACTGTAATGCCTGTGTGCTGTCTACTTGTTTTGTTTTTATACATACTATAATTTATATAAGTTTTATAATTTATTTATTATTGGTATTAAAATGGGTAAGTGGACAAAGTATTCTTGGTCCCTTTGGAAACAAAGGCTTCAAGATAAAAACCTTAAAGCGGGGAAATTTTCTCATTAAGTTGCATTTTTAAATATTTTGGCAAATGGCATAATTTTAAATTTACTTAATTAAATTTAAACTTTAAAAAAAGATAGCTCCAGTAAGTGTTCAGTCATGCTTGACGGGAGAATTTTTAGTTAATAATAGCTTATTTTTTAAAGAAAATTTAATATACAGTAGAACCTCGATTATCCGGACTAATTGGGGATGAAGGTAGTCCGGATAAGGAAAAATCCGGATAATCGAAACAGATACTTTAATTTGCCTTTTAATGATAATACAACACGTTTTCTTTTCGATGAAATATCGGTAATATTAAAAGTAAATACCGTATTTAAATCGTGATCAAATTTTCAAGAAACAAACGTTCGTATTGAATTTAGACTACTACTGACCAGCGCTAACAGACTACCTATTGTTTAAAAGGCCCTCTGGTGGCGCAAGAAGACGGATTTTATAAAATAAAAAGCAGTTGAAACTGCATTTTTATGAATAAAAATTTGACAAACTATTTATCGTTTTATGACGAGTAAAATTTTTTCGTCGCGTTCGCGGCTTTTAAGTAATGCATAAACCTTCGAGGCGCGAGGCCCTTCGGACCGCGAGGCATAGGCGGTGGCCCACGTCGTCCATGCCTTACGCCGCCCTTGGTCATAGAAATGATGTAATTTGAATATAAATTATTTATAAATACGTATGTCAAGTTATATTTTTATTACTACGTAAAATATATTTAAGAGTTTACGACCACTGTGCTGGGTGAGACGTTGTTGAAACAAAAAAAGTTATGCATTCCATCACGTACATAAACAGTGTCGTAATTCGCCAAGTGCAAATCAGCAAATTCGTAAAATTTTTGTTTATTTTGAACAATCCGGATAATCGAAAATCCGGATAATGGAGGTCCGGATAATGGAGGTTCTACTGTAATTCCAGTTAAATGATATCCTGGAAAGAAAAAAATAAGAAAAAAAAAAAATGCATCTAAAAATGACTAATGGCAAATGCTATGCTATACGGAATGATACCAAACATGGTTACTAGGGCCTAATTTTTATAAATTTTAATTGTTTTTGATAAAATTAGTAACAAATAATGTTACGCTAATTGTAACTGTTTGTCAATGTCAGCTTCTTGTAAATGTCTTATACATACAATAAAATAGTGATTTCTTTACAAAAAGCTGTTTAAATGGACTGGCTTGGTCTCATTAACAGACAAGTACTAAAATAAAACTGAGATAATTAATTTTAAAATATAAAACAATATACACAAAAATATAGTAAACAAAACACAGAAAATTTCCTCATCTCTGAAATTACATGTATATTTACATATAATGATATTGGATTTCAGAAGATCCAAAGGCAGAAGACCAGGTTTTCTGTAAATATTGCAAATGTAGTTTACGTGCACATTATTCTAATTTTAATGAAGCATGCTGCTACAAAGAAATATAGGTCTTATGAAGTTCAATGTGGTAAGTTTCAGCCTTTGAATGTACTTGCAGTACCTAGAGTACTGCCATTAGCAAAAATTTGAAGAGAAGCTCAAATTGCTCTGCTTGCTGCAATGAGCACATCTATAAACTGTGTTGATACTCTTGGAGAAATTCTAAATGATGAGTTTAAAGATGTAAGCAATGGCAAAGAAACATTTCATATGCATCGAACGAAATGCTCTGCTCTAATAAAAAAATGTTTTGAAACCTTATATACAGCATAAGCATCTAGAGGATTTGAAAATGGCAACAAAATTCTTTCTTATGATAGATGAGTCAACTAACGTATCTGATTCAAAGCTCCTTGCTCTCTGCCCAAAACATTATAGCAGAGAATCAGGAAGGATGATCACTTGCTTCCTTGACCTGGTTGACATTAAAGATGGATGTGCTACAAATATGCACAATGCAGTTGTGAATAAAATGCAAGAGCTGGGTCTAGACAAAAATAAATTAATTGGAATTGCAACTGATGGTGCTTCTTCTGTGTGTGGAAAAAACAACTCTCTTTATAACCAATTCTATAGATTTTTAGAAAATATAATGTTAAAACCAAGAGATTTGAAAGACTACAGGTTTCCTTTACGTTTGTCGACAACTGGACAAACATATTATAACGTTTCACGCTTGGAAAGTCGTACAGGGGACGAAAATAAACAATGTAAAAATTTGTGAGATTTTAAATAAGGTAGACTATAAGCCACGTTTTTAAGTTCAACAATTTAGACGTAGTTTTATTGTTTGTAGTATAATAACTCTTTATAACGATGATAATAATACAATAATAATAATGATGATGATAATAAAATTATTATTCAGGAACATTTGAGAGACTTTGTGGGCATGATCTGATACATATTAAATGCATCTGCCACTCTTTGGATTTGGTGGCATCTGCAGCAAAGGATGAACTGCTAAGTAATATCAGCTTTATGCTACAGGAAACAAGTGAACATTTTTCTCACAGTACACCGTGTAAGAATATCTACAAACATCTATTTCATGTGATGAATGATACTGTTGATGAAGTTTCAGCTGACCCAAGCAAGATACGATGGCTATCTGTTTCTCTTTGTGTAGAAAGAATTCTTAATCAGTATGAACACCTGAAGTTATACTTTTCAGTTTATCCCACAAAGGACTACAAGATACATCTTAGTGAAATGTATGGAGATGCTAGAAATAAAGCATATTTGCTTTTTCTGGATCCCATTCTTTCAGAACTTCGGAAAGTCAACTTACTTTCTCAAAGTGAGAGTATAGCTACTATTGCAGCTATTAATGAATTACAGTCACGGTTTTTGTCATTTGCTAAAAGAATTATAAAACCTTCAGTCGTAAATAATCATTCTGTAGAACAGTTCTTGTGCATAGATTTGATGAATTTAAAATCAGTGTACTTGCCCATACATGACTGTGACTTGGGTACAAATTTTCACAATTTTTTTGAAACTTCATTATTTTCAGTTCATTCAGAATTTGAGATTAAGGTAAGATGCTTTAATTTTTTAAAAACAACACTTCATCAATTACAAATTCAGCTACCAAATTCAATACAGTAGTCAAATCTAATGGAGAGTGTACGAGGGCTGTTCGGAAAGTTCATGGCCTCAAATAGAACAACAAACAAAATAATGTTAAAACTTTTTATTTTTCAATGTAGTCTCCTTTGTTAGCAATGCACTTGTTCCAGTGATGTTCTAGCTTTTTTATGCCATTACAATAGGTCGATTTGTCAAGGTGTGCAAAATACTCGTTCACTTCAGAGATAACTTCGTCATTTGAGTGGAATCTCTTTCCAGCCAAGAATTTTTTTAGGTTTGGAAAAAGGTGGAAGTCACTGGGGGCCAAATCAGGTGAGTACAGTGGATGTGGAACTAATTGGAAGCAAAGTTTGTTTATCTTTTGTTCAGTGATTCTGGTGGAATGTGCAAGTGCATTATCGTGGTGGAACAGAACCTTTTTCTTCTTCAAGTGTGGCCTTTTTTCTTCGATTTCTTTCTTCAACTTTTCCAAAAGTTCACAGTAATAGACAGCATTAATGGTCTTTCCTCTTTCTAGGTAGTCAATAAAGATGATGCCTTTAGCATCCCAAAAACCCGAAGCCATCACTTTCCCCACTGATGGAACTGTCTTTGCCTTCTTTGGTGGTGGCAAACTGTGGTGTTTCCATTGCTTAGACTGTTCTTTTGTTTCAGGAGTGTAGTAATAGATCCACATTTCGTCAGTAGTCACAAACCGACGCAAGAAATCCTGTGGGTTTTTCTGGTAGAAGTCCAAACACTCCTTTGACATCAAAGTGTGAACACGTTTTTTGCTCGGCGGTCAGCAGACGTTTTTGCCGAGACCTTCGTCATACCCAAATTTTTGGTTAGGATGTGGTGCACTCGGTAGACAGAGATGCTTGTTGTCTCAGCTATCTCACACATTTTCTAACGGCAATCTGCTAATACCAAATCGTGAACTTTGTCAATATTTTCTTCAGTGAGAGCAGTTGACGGCCGTTCGCTGCAAGGGTCATCTTCCACACTCTCTCTGCCAGATTTAAAAAGGGCTGTCCATTTTTTCACAGCGGTGTACGAAAAAGCAGACTCTCCCAAAACTTCATCCATGTTAGCTTTGATTTGAGATGGGGGTCAACCCTTTTTGCGTCAGGTATTTTATGACCGCACGAGTCTCCGTCTTCTCCATTTTTGACAAAGCATTTGCACACTGACTATCTGCTAAGCTGTCGTGGCAAAACTTTATGACAAATCAAGCGGAAATTGGTATCGTATCTCTAGCAAAGATGGCTGAATTATTTCCGCCAAAAATTAAATTGATTGCAGCGTTGCATATAGGCAAGGCCGTGAACTTTCCGAACAGCCCTGGTATGATCTGCAAAACTTTTACAGATTTATGAAATTGAATCAATCGTAAAAAACATTTGCAAAATACCAAAATCAATATGCGGTTTAACAGCATGGAATTAGAGATGATGATATGCTGTGTCCAAAACATTCCAGGAATTACTCCAGACACAATGGGAGAACATTTTTGGAAAACAGTTATATATATAGATAACTGATTTATATATATATATATAAATGGACATGTGTGTACCTATATTTCACTCTGCAGCCAAAACTACACATCACATATGAATGGTGTTTGTGTGTGATAGTAGCACAAAGACTTGTTCTAAGGTGGGCCAAGAGGGTCTCTGCATTCCGAGAAGAAGCGTGCCTGTAAGGCCAGGGAGCAAAGGGTCCGAGGTGATCTCATAGCCCCAAGTCTCCCACCGTGCACTTTGGTGGTTGCGTCTTGATAGATATAAGGGTGTGGGAGATATGGGGGTTAAAAGTGGTTGACTTCTAAAATGTGTAACAAAGGAAGTGTTAAGATAAAGTGGCAGCAAGATTTACAGATGCAGATGCATTTTTTTGCGGGAAATCGAACATACTTTTAGACCCACGTAAAAATTCTCTAATTAGTCCGGAAACGGGGGACCTAATTCTTGCATTCTGTGAAAACGGGTAAGATTGGCTATAATGTAATCTTAATCTTAAATGTTTTTGAATAATCGAGGACCGTTACGTGCGAATAGTAGGGACGGCTTTTGGAGACGTGCGACGCACACGCTTCAGTTGATTTTTCATAAGTAAAAGTGTACAAATAACAGAAAAAAATAGAAAGTGAATAGTGAAGTGTGAAAAGTAAAAATATACAAAACAATGCCAAAGCGTAAAAAAGAATTTTTGGGTATCTCGGTACCGGGACAAGTAAAAAGGTACTAGATTAGTACAAAAGTACTAGGTAAAACAACACCTATTACAAGGTAGCCCAAAAGTAGCCAAGTGCTCCAGCAGTCGGCTACTTTTGGGTTACTTTTTAAAAATTATTTAGCTACAAGGGCAAAAAACATCTGGCAATGCCGGTATGCAGTTAACTTCTAATTAGCACGCGTAAGAATACCGTAACCATTCTTCAAATAAAAATAGTAAATTGTAATCATTAAATTTTGTTACTGCCCCGCTTAAGTTTTATATTTGTTTATTGTTTATAATTATAACATCGCGGAAACGAAACAAAACAATACAGAATTAATTTATATTCAAGATATTTGTTTTTCCGTATATTTTGAAGCCGCGAAGATCAAAATATTAACTTGACACGGTGGTATTATACAATATGGTGCAAAGAACTGTTATGTAAGCACATCCAAACAGTAATTCGACACCCATAACAAAGCTAAGGTGACGAATCATTGACCTCATTTTGTCATTATGACTTGCAAACTTTACAATAACACTAAACACACAACGTCGCTCAACCTTCGATTAAAAATCAATACATCGCGCTTTATTTACTTACAATTAGACGTTTTCTCTTTATAAATTTCTTCCACTCGATCAACTCCAAAATAGCACACTTTCGCCGGGAAAGTGTTGCCATACAACGATTCAAATATTATTATTTTAAAAAATCCATTCGTCCATTAAATTAAATTAAACGAATTTTAATTATTAATGCGTCGTGATATAAATTATTTTAATTTGATCGCGGTAAAAATAAATAAAATTGTTATGTTTCTGTAAATAAGTTATAATGTCCGATTGATTTTCACTTTTGATTCTTTCTTCCTCCCCTCCTCGTGGACACGAGTTTGGTGAGGACCCGAATCTCACTCGCAAAATTCGATTCCCGTATCACGTAGGCATAGGGCGGTGATAGTAAGGATCCGAGCATTTTCCGAAAACTTTATCGGGTTGTTCGACTTCTGGGAATCGATCCCGTGTTTCGTAGAGCCACGGGTGAAGCCTTTACCGCAGCGACAAGCGGCCGCAGAATAAGCCTATTTGACAATAGGCTTATTCTGCGGGCCCGACGTATCCGGGAGTATATCCTATTTGACAATACGATATACTCCCGGATATGGCGGCCGGAGGTGGCAGCCCACCGCTCTGGAGGACCCGGGTTCGAATCCGAACAGGTCGGAAAATCCCCAGGAATTTTTCGGGGGTGGTCCGTTCGGATATGTCGGGCCCCGTCTCTCACCACCCGGCAGCCCCATTGTGGTCCTGGCCGAACCCATAATGGGCTTGCAAAAAGAGGCCCTCTTAGTGCCCACAGGGCGGAAAGAGTTAAAAAAAAAAAGATTACTATTGTTATGAAAGCAAATAAAAATAAAACGAGATCGCAGTTCAAATTAAATTCTTCATTTCCAGTTTTATTAATTAGTGGGAAAACAAGAAAATATTTTTCTGATTATATCGATTTGTGGGACGTTTCGAGTAATTTCCGGGGCCGATTTGAATTGTATCTCCATCCCTGAGGCAATGTTTATCGTGTGTAGGTACTACAAAAAAATTATATATTTTTGGTACAATAAGATCAATGTGACTCCATGCAAATAAATACCGATTATTGTTTATATTCCCGAATACTTTACATTAATATTGTTTATTTTTAAGTACTGTATTTCTATTTATTAGTCGACTATTGTTAGAGTTATTAAATAGCACAAAATTGTTAAACTTTTGGTAATCATTTGAAATTTTGACAGGTTTTTTAAATTTAATTTATTGAAAAATTCATAGGAAATATATGTATTTATTTTTACTTTGTTTTGTTAAGTTAAGGCAACGCAACACTTGAGCGATCTGCCTAGGGGAATGTCTTCCGGGAAATCCTTTTAATGGTAACTGGCCCCTGTTCAGGCGTTAGAGATGTGGAGAAAAACCGGAAAACTCCACGTAGCCAGCCCATCCTGGCGAGGCGCGAACCCACGACCGAACTCCTAACTTAGGCCCTATTGCTTAGCTACTTTATTATAATTAAGAATAACAGACGTGCTTTTCCATCTCACCAGGTGAGTCCCTACTCACTTTGAGTCGAGCACGTGATATACACGAAAGTGAAAATGACTGACAGATACTGTACGTTATTCTGATCGCAATCGAAGCGTTAGCAAGAGAGGAAAGACGTTGTTTAAGAAATATTTTTATACTCGAAGAATTTTAATATATACCGTATGTATCTGTCTGTTAAAAGCCCGCTTTTTTCAAGAATATTCAGATAGAAAGAACAGCAAAGTCAGTAGATAAAAAAACAAATTTAATTTTGAAAATAAATAAATCATTATTCTAACATATACATAATTTAGAATATTTGAGAAAATATATTATTTTTATTTCGGGATAATAATTCAGCAATTGACGTTAATGCTATTGCAATTTTTTTAATCGAGTCTTTCTTCTCCTCACATATAGAAACTTCTTTCTCCCGCAACTCCAGCTCTTTTCTCTTCAATTTAATATTTACCTTATAGTTGGTTGTAGTTGAATACATAAATCTGTTGTTTTTACTTCGCTCGATTCCTCCTGTTCGGCTGAAATGCGTTTTGTTTTGCTTCCTTTTACTACAAAACATAACTTCACATGGAAAACTTAGTCTTTGTACACGCTAACTATAAAATTAACGGGAGTAACGCTAATGTAAAACAAGAGAAAGAAAACGGAAACGTGGGAGGGTGCTCTGTTGAGCATACTACTCCCTTATTCCTTACTACGTTAAGTGGACTCGACTATAAAATTATAATTCTGAAGAGATTCTAATTTGAAGTAAAAATCTATACTAATATTATAAAGAGTGTAAAGTTTGTAAGTTTGGATGCAAGAGGTAATCTCCGAAACTACTTATCCGATTACAAAAATTCTTTCACCAATATTTAGAATGGACCTTCAGGGTGGACATAGGCTGTATATTATTCCGTTAAACATTCATATAAATTAAAAGATATCATCTAGGATTAAGGCTTTTATGTCCAACAGATGGCACTAACTCATCGAGTACGACAACCTAAGTCTGTTTTTCTGTGAGGATGAACTAAAGTAGATCATCTTTTATCTATCTAAATAAATAAAAATGTAATATTCATTTGTTCCTACCGATTTCTTTGAAATTTTGACACAACGTTACATTCGAATACGCACGTGTTTTTATATAATATACGTGTCGAAATTCCCCCACTGGGGGGAGATGGACAGGATTAAGGCTTACTGTGAAGAATTCTGCTTCTATTTATACTATTTTAGATGCGGTTTTTTGCGTTTTAATAGGGTACGTCAAGAGAATGTACACTAAGAAGGGATTTTTCGAACAATCTCCCCACGGGGAAGTGTTATACATTTATAATATATACATTTTGAGCCACAACAACGCGTGGCGGGGTCTGCTAGTATTAAATAACAGAAAAAAGAAAAGAAAAAATAGAAATTCTCAGAGCGAATGCTATTTTTCTCACAGGAAATCAAACTGAAATGTATTATTATAGAATTTCTTTCTACGAGGCTCGAACCCACAACATCCAGTTGTACCAGTTTAATACTGTAAGAGCGTTACCACTGCTCCACCGAACCCCACAACGGGAGTCTTTTGTTTTCTTATATATAACTACATGAGATTTGCCATTTGTAAAATGAAGAATCTCATATAGTTAATATATTTGCCGAGGAGTGTGTATTGGGTTCGAAAATGAAATTGTTCCTTATCTAAGCATTTGAATTAATAAATTTCTCATGACTTACACAAATCTCAACGTATATTATTTCGTAACGGAAAGATCATCGTTACGTTTCACACGTTCTTTTCTAAATATTATTTTCTTTCAATTAAAATAAATTTTACGTAAAAATTATTCGTAAACTCTATTTTAAGGGCATCTTGGTGTGATAATACCGCTGTCATCTGTCGGACGCTTTAATATTTATTTTTAACATTTTTAAACGATTAATAAGTGAAAATTATTTGAAAATTTACTTCTAGTTGTTTTCGGTTAGTGTTTTCCTATTTATGGCTATTAGAGGAAATGACCGTTATCCTGTAGTATAAAAGATTTGCTTAGTCACCCGTTTGTCTCTGTGCCTTATGACAAAGCACGCGCAGCAGGTATTGTCAATCTTTCTATTAAGGCCAGATAACGTCACAGTCAAAAATCGGTATGAGGATTATGGATAGGTTTAATTAAAGTTCTATGTTAAGCCCGACGCAAAATAGTCGATATGGCAGAACGGTCGGATGAGACGTGGAAGTAAATTCGTCCGATCGTCTGTGGGGTTGCCGAATGGGGTGGAATTATCAAGACAACGACCGGGCCCTTAGTCTTCAGTTTTTCGTGTTGTATTTGAATTGACGTCATTGAACTCACTCGTGTTATTATAATGCACGTAATTAGTAATTTCGAGTTAATAATAATTTATACATATAATTTACTGTCGTTTTAATTCTCTTTTTTCGATGAGTTAGATACTTCTTTTTATTTTTGGAAAAATTTACTGTATAGTTTTATCAATTATGAATTAAAAATTTTTTTATTAGTGTTTGCTTGAAATGAAGAGAAATTCAAAAGTGAAGGCATCAAGAATAAAAAAAAAGTAGAGAAAAAACGGAGTGGTTGATAATAAAACAAAAAATTATCAAGAATATACAAGAAAGAATTCTTTTTATAATGATAGGTACAGTAATTTTGGGGCAGTGAAATTATGTCGAATCCGAAGATGAAGAATTTTCAAACATATTGCAATCTGAGGTGAATAATAATCTTTAAATTAAAATTGAATAAAGATAAACAATCGTGTTTTAAAAAATGTTATACTTCATTATTGTACTACTACTACTACCAGCGGCGGCCTTATCCATTGCGAGGCTTTGGGCGGCAGATCTTTGCGAGGCCATTGTCCTTTGTGCAAAGTATGTGAATTGAAACAGTAGGCACTTATTAATATTAATATTATGAATTAAATTTATTTTATTGTTATAACTAGTAGCCAAGGATAAAATAAAAAGTTTTAAATATCAACTTTTTTCTACTTGGTTGTTGCGCGAGGCCCCTGGCGATTGCCCTGCTCGCCACCCCCTAAGGCCGCCACTGACTACTACTACTACCATTGTTCACATTTTTAAAATGTATTGATAATTTGTTATTATAATAGAAACAATCTACAGCGCGGCCAGAAATTCAAAATATGGCGGTGACAGAAATAAATTTTATTTCTTTTTAAAACATGAGAATTTACGAGTGTGACACTGATGTTTTGCAGGTTCGCGTGAACATTTTTGAAATCCTTGACCACCAAATAATGATTAGTTAGTCAAGATTTCTGGCAGAGATATTGATCTTCCTGGTATTTCGTCATTATAATCACTCGACGACTCTTGTAATTCGTAACGACAGAATTAATTTTTAAATATTTTATTATTATTATTACACTTTTTTATTTCTATAAAATGATTTCGGTAATTATTAAAATTGTTTCGTTTGTTTAACAGAACGTTCTGACTAGGAGATTAACTACAATGACACAAAATGCATTAACGTTTTATACCCGACACGATACTCGAATTGTAAATAAACGCATCTGATTTAAATTGATTGTACATTTAAGTCTTTACCCATTTGAATATCGAAATTAGAACATTTAAAACAAATTTAAAGTATTTAATTTTGTTATTTTTGCTCCGAGCAATTAATAAATAAATAATTTTGTCGATTGGTACCGTTCACGACATTTATCAAAGGAACGATATTTATTTTTATCTAAACTTTTCCACCGACAAATCTACCACTCCGGATCTGCTGTCGAGTGAGTCTAGAAAGTAAGTCAAATAACTTGTTTCTAATCGCTGTGTACATTGTGGCAAGCGAGAAATGCCGTCTCTGCAATGAAATTTTTCTGAATCGCGGTCTGTCCGATCTGTAAACCGCCGTCGGCCTCTAAACTTTGTCTCTGCAATCGGCTGTAAGAGTACTTTATAGCAATACACGTTTTTAAATATTTAAAATGACCAATGAACAGTTAAGTTGATTATTTATTATAAATAATTACGTTATTTCCTGAAATCGGAAAGTAATTCAAATACTATACTCTTTTTATTTAGCAACGCTCGAACCACTGTAAACACACTCTATCTTTATACAGTGAAATTAGATTAAGTTCACCCTAGTTTCCTTATTTTAATCCCAATCGGGATACTCTCGTATTGTAATCTAATGTTTTATATCTTTACAAATAAACGTTGTTTCGTTGACCTAGTCTTTGCGTGAGTCCCTTCCGGCGCGCTGTCTCTCACTCCATCCCCAATCCGTTCGCTCATACACGCGATCGTTTGCGCGAGAACATAGCGGTTTCTGTGTCTGTCCGGAAAGACACGGTGGTGTCAGTCCCGACGAAATTTGTCATTGCGATCTTCGCCCACGCGATGTTGACCCTTTGGTTCTGTGATGCCGAAGTATAGGGAGGCCCTTCGGCATTGTCACATTAGTGAATAATTCACATTTTATTACAGAGGCTGAGATTTCCGCCGCTTTACAATACAGTTAAATGTAACCGGCCGCATTGTAAAACGCGATGTAACGACAATCCGGCTGAAAGTTAGTTAGCGTTATTACAAAATGGCGCCGTTTAATCAAACAGCTAGACTTTTTGTAAAGCGACTAAATTAAGAATCCGGCTACGACGTACGCGCAGCTGCCGGGAAAGCAAAATGTCCAAACAATTGACAATGCATTTACTTCTAAAAATTCGCATAAAATAATGATTTTTAATCATTAATTTTATTTTTACCGTACACTAAAGATGCAGAACACGCAGTGTATACAATGCAGTACAGAAGTAATAATAAACTAATTAGTAAAGTTTTCGTTAAACTCGCTCGTTTTGAATGGCTCTAAATTAATTAGGTTCTTATATAAAACAGTATATAGAAATTACGCGTACATAATTTAGAACATTTTTGCGTGTTGTGTATATATATATATATATATATATACTACACACAACAGGCAAAAATATTCTAAATATATAGTAAACAAGATATTTAATTTACATACAAATATAAATTAATTAGGTTCTTATATAAAACAGTATATAGAAATTACGCGTACATAATTTAGAACATTTTTGCGTGTTGTGTATATATATATATATATATATACTACACACAACAGGCAAAAATATTCTAAATATATAGTAAACAAGATATTTAATTTACATACAAATATAAATTATTAATATATATATTTATTAATAATTTATATTACTACTGAATTATGATTTATATCTGTGTGTAAACCATATACCTTGTATGGTGCAATAAAATAAAAGCGATCAGTTATTATATTATTCGTTCTAATTAATATTTATGAAAGCAGAAGAACGAATATCGATAAATCTTTCAATGTTTAAACGATAGTAGCGATACTGGTAGTAGTAGCTCTTCAAAGCCCGCTTATTGGACTGCTATGCACACTCTCAAACACGTACATTGCGTATACACATACGTATGTGTATACAAACACAGTTCCTAGATTATTTTTGCGATACATTATAAAACTTCTACTGAAAGTCGTCTTAATTAATTAATACTTGTAATGCGTGGCCAACCACAGATGAACAGGAGGACACCTGACCGGAATGTCTGATTTCATCAGGCTTAGAAGAAAGGCAGAATGAAAGGTGCGCTTAAGTAACGCATAAAAGTAATTTTAGCTCGGTTATCGTAAAGTCTCGTGACTCAAATTTTGTTAGTAGTCCGAACGGCCGAGAGGTTAAGGTTGCAGGAATTCTTCGTAGGATGATCCGTCCTATGTTTGGTCCGTTTCCCACTACTTGGCCGCTGCATAATGGGCAAGCCAAATAAAGCCTTCTTAGTACCCTCTGGGCAGAGAAGTAAAAACACTCAAATTTTATCGAAAGACATTAATTCGGGCGGTTTTGGGAAATATAACAATTGCTTTCAAACTAAATATTCGTTTACTAGTGGTCGAGTGGTGAAACCACTAAACACTGGTAGTTAGCGCGATTTGCGCCCGATTAACGGGTTGGCCACGTGAAATTTCCCGGATTTCCTTAAACGTCTAACACCTAAATAAGGGCAAGTTTGGCATAGTTAAGCTTTCCCGGGAGGCACGTCTCACTTAGCAGATCTCCCATGTGTCGCGCGTTGCCATAACCCATCAAACAAATCAACTACCCACACTAAATTTTCTCGCGAGATTAATAATTAAATATTTCCACTTTTACCAAACGAATTAAAAATTGAAAGTACGGGATAATTAAAACTAATATATCCTTGTTCGGAGCAATCTGCACGCTGAACAATGTGATACTTGATTTGTTTGCTTGGACTGCCCGAATTCGATGGGTCGTCCAGAATAGTAAGCGATAATCGCCTCGGCACCTGGCCCGCTGCGGTGCCTTTGTACTGTAAAACATACCTAATATATTAATTATTTTCTTTTTCGTCTTTGACAAATTAACTAGGACTAATTAAAAATAGTCAGGGAAACATAGGAGAGGTTTCGTATTTTTCATAATTGTATACAATACTAAATTGCGCGGACATCTCGCTGACCAAAAGAGTCACCGAATTCCTTTACTGAATTAACTGCAATAGGGCAATCAGCTCACTGAAAAAATCATTTTTCTTATTTTTGTTTCCTGTAAAACAAATATATTCTATATTCTCCACTCTTTTATCCTCATTTGTGTTAGTGTTAGAGGCAGAAGATAAATCAACTAGCAAATTGAAGAGTGGTTTTTTCCGGTAGGTTAGTTATCTTCTGTCTGTATTGTGCGTGAGGACGCACACTATACTAAAAGCGAGGTGCGGGATGGGGTGAAATACTATCTGCTGTCATGTATAATGCTAGAAGACATAAGGCACTCACTCAAGCAACTCATGGATGAAGATAATCTTGACTGGCCTTGTGATCTTGAACCGCTACTGTCTAGCAAAAAATACTTCTGCCTATTTAGAAGAATTGTCAAACTCTATTTCACAAGAATAATGATCCATTAATGGACTGCTCATCTCTCCTGTCTTCAATGTACTGCTAAATGCTACACTGTCTTCTCGCGTACCCTAATGTTTATTCAATGTATGTCTGGTTCAGCACAATGCTTGTCCTTTCTGTTTCATTATGTTTTCCTTGTACCGTGCATACGCGATTCTATATGTTTTGTATATAGTGTGTTAAACTGTCTCCACGAGAATCGTATTGCTTATTCATTCTATCACTGATTTTGTACAACGTCTGTTTAACTCGTCCTGTCTTATTTTCCTTATATATATCTAAATATATAAAATTGCTTGTCCTGACTGACTGACTGACTCACTCATTCACTCACTGATTCATCATCGCCCAGAGCAAACCGCTTAACCTAAAGAGATGAAATTTGGTAGACAGTTAGGGTACGTCATGAAAACGCACACTAAGAAGGGATTTTTCGAAATTCCCCCGCGGGGGGAGAGGGAGAGCATTAAGGCTTAACCGTAAGAACGGTTTCTACTGTACTATTTTAGATGCGATTTTTTGTTTTTATCTGCGTTTTAGTAGGGTATGCCATGGGAATGCACAATAAGAAAGGATTTTTCGAAATTCCCCCGCGGGCGGGAGAGGGAGAGGATTTAGTCTTCATCGAGTACTTAGGGGTATTAAATTAATAACATTTCAGACATTGTTATAAATATTTTTATATATTTTGATTTTTCATCTAAATGTTCGAACCTTTTTAAATTCGAATTTGTTATTGCTTATTGGTTCGATTATAGAACGATTGTAAACGTTCCAGAAAATTGATCAAATCGAAGATAGTTCGTTTGATTTTGACCAGTTCTCATCATTTTCAGCGGTAGGTGTTATATAACAATTACTATGGTTATTGAAATATTGGATGTAAATGNCACATATGTTGTATATATATATATATATATATGTACACAAGGAAAATAAGACAGGACGAGTTAAACAGACGTTGTACAAATAAACATAAAAAGAAAAATCGCATATATATGCGATTATTCTTTTTATGTTTATTTTCTCTGGCATTATTTAGTTAGTTCACTCGAAATGTTTCACAGATGTATGCTCTACATTTTCTTCCCGATTGTGTCTAGCGGTATCGGGCCGAATAAAGATTATTTTGTCTTTTTGTCTGTCTGTTTGTTTCTACTAAATTGTCCTTTCCTCCTTTCCTTCTGAAGAGTCTCTATTCAGTTAGCCTTCCTATTTTTCTAATGTACTGTTCACTCTACTGTATTCTTCTTTCCTCCTATTGTAGACTTCACTTAATTCGCCTTTCTCCTTTAAAATATATAGAATAAAACACGTATTAATTTATACATATTATGTAGCATTGCGCTTTATCCAAATAAACAATTATATTCGGCTCCCTCTAAAGAGAATATTGCAGCTGTGCTTCTCATAAATGTGGAGATGTCATGCAAAAGCAAACAAGTCCACTCTAAACAACTGTTGGAAAAACGCAAAAAACTGTTATTGAATTTATTTTACACCTCACACCTGTAAAAATTTATTATTGTTTTTTCATTTTGTATCTAACATCAATATTTGAAGGCAATTTTTATAGGAATATAGTTAGTACGAGTATTTAATTATATGACATCAAAATACGGACATGTTTCTTTTTGCTTGGACAGGGTGGATATGTTTTCTATTTTTTTTTGCATGAACTATGTTAGGATATGTTTTATTTTGCCTAACCACTGTATTCTTTTCACTTTGTTATACTGACTACTACTTTGACTTATCAAAAAAACGTGGCATTTTACAAAATAAGGATGAACAATAAATGTCTTCTCCCAAACAATCACACGGGTTCCCATTATTTTCTTCTTTTTCCGGGTCATCTGTTTCAATCTTTCCGTTTTTGCTTCCGTTTCGTAACACTTGTTTATACAATGAAAAACTTTCATCATTTAAAAGTGATTCAACGTCTTTTTTCTTGGCAGCTGACAGAGGGTGCCCTACAGGTAGTAGCTCGACTGAATGCTCATCCCAAAGGAGCACTGTATTTTTGTATTTTTTTCTTTGCCCGTACTCCAACAGTTTTATGTTTCTTTCTAGGTCCAACATTGCCTTCTTCTACACTTATCAAACCGTCTTCATCCATTTTCACTCAATTGTAACACTGAATACACTGTATAATAAAACGTGTACTAATAAACGACATTTTAACATAAAAATCTTTGTTCTAACAGAACAACGAAATGACACAACAGAAACAAAAACACCTGTTGCAATTCTGGAAGTCACGTGACTAAATCATAGCTATTCATTCACCGAGGCAGACTGCAATGGATATGTTTTGTTCTGCTTGGAACACGTGTAAAGAGATTTTTTTTTTGCACAGAACGTCGACTTAAGCTTAAGAAGTGTTGGATGCATACTTTTTTTGAAACCGACTATAGCAGTAGATAGGAATGAGGCTGAAGAAAAAAAATCAATTATAAACTCGACTTTGATCTTCTGTGGATTTGTTTGCTTTTGCATGGCACGTCCACAAATATTCTTGATATTCAACATATCGATTCTTATTGTTATGCAGCTATTTAGAATTAAAAACACGAAGGCATACTACAGCATATGTATATTGTATATCCATTATCCTTTGTAAAATTTGTGAAGATTCGTGCGTAAGTGGTTGTATTATGTTTATTTCCATTTTCTTAAACGAGTTGTAAATATTAAAATTATAATTTTAAATTCATATTTTCAGATTAATTCACAATTAAATGTAAATTTGGATTTACTTTTAACACCACTGACCTTTCTATCTTAGAAATTTTAGAAATAAATGTGAGATGAGACAAAAATTGTACAGAATAAAGGCATCATTAACAACTCTATTGTAGAAACTCTCTGCGCATCCAATGAACGAGAGAATATTAAGTTCTGTTGTAATGAATTAAATGACATAAGGTACCGTCAGACCCGTGATAAATTTATTTTATGATTCAATGAGCAAATTTATACATGAATTTATCGATTTTATAAGTTGAAATTCTATTTTCTAGAAGGATGACTTTTACGAAAGTGTATCTCCTACCTCTTTCCTTTGTCGCTATCCTCTTTATAACCTTTGCGACCACGTAAGTATTTTTACATATGTTTCATAAAAATTAAAGAGAGAATATACTATTCAGTTTATAAATAAGGGTAAACATTTTCATTTCCTAATTAATTATATGAATTTTACTTTATGTAAAAAGTCAATTAAACTGTTGCAGCCTGCTAGAGGCCAGATTTCTAACTAGCGATTGGTCGCGAGTTCGAGCCTTATCAACGAACATACGAGTGTTCTGTCCTTAAGAATGTCGTGTCTTCAGATGGGTTATTGACATCTCCCGCATTTACGGGGTATAATGATACAATCTTTTTAATGCTGATGATCCTGCTGGGAAAATGATTTCTCGACGTATTTCGTTCGCGTCGCTCATTCTCCCCGTCTAGGGATGGGTGTAAACTGCGATCGAGGGGTCTTTAAAAACTCAGTTTATATCAAGAGCGCAATCGAAATAATCGGCAGCGATTCATCCATAAAATCTCAATAAATTTATATTTGAAAAAATGTATTATTCATACGTTTTATTGGATATTGCAGATTTACTATATCTGTCAGACTCAAACACGTGACACCAATCTTTCCTTACATAAGCGATACAGGGACAAAACCACCAGAAAGTACAATTTTTGGACAAATGCTTAACGTTTCCAGTGTCATCAGTAAGTACGGTACACACTACAGAGTGATTCGGAAGTCTTCGTACGTAGACAAAGGGTTCCCTTTATTACTCAGAATACGATCTACGTGGATATCATTTAACCGAACGAATTGTTTCTACTGCCTTTAACACGCATTACAAAGGCACTCTTTAAAACATGTGCTTTGTACGAAGACTTTGAATCACTCTGTACATTAAAATCCGATTCGATGATTTACAAAAATGTATTTTTCAATAGTTTTCGTTTGTTTGCATTTGAGATATTTACAAGTGAACGAAATACTTCGAGATCCAAATTTACCTCATCACCAAGAAATAAGTCGTTTAAATCGAATTTGCTATTCATTGTCCTTCTTTGTAAGTTTGGGATTATCCATCGTGGCAAATTTTCAGGTAGGAAATATAAATATTTACGAATAAAAAGAGATGAGAATAGTAAATTTATAAGTTGATTTTCCAGGAAACTGTACTTTTTCCTATTCACATTGCTGGGGCATGTTTATTGTTTACGGGAGCAATTACCTACAATTGTATTCAAGTAAAAATGTGTTTTAAGTTAATCCCACGTTTCTGTTCTCTAAAACTTGCAAAAATCAGATTGTTTCTCTCTGTTTTACAAGTATTAACGGGCGTAAGTAGTATCCTTTTTACTATAATAAATTTTATATTGTTCTTTTACTTGTAATAATGTGAAAGGACTATTGCCGCTATTATGAAAAGTTTCTTTACATCGAATGTATATTAATTAAAAACGTGTAATAAATCCGATTTTTCTCGTACCATTCATTTGAACGACACAAGTGTGTACGAATACGAGCTATGACGACACACTAGCAGATCGTATCTGGTCGGCTTAGCGTGTTGTATATACGATATATGCCTGTATACAACAGTGAAGTAATCTGAATTGTTCCGTGCGTTGTATTCTTCTTTGTTTATCATTATATACTTGAAGATTAACATCATATAAGCATGGATAACTTACAATTTCATTGGCTGCGAAGAGAAGGTTCGGAAGTGGGGGCAATTTCCTATAGAAAGTACTTCCGGGAAGCACTTCTATCTCGGCCGATCGCACGTGTTACGTTGCCATATTCTATCACTTCGATTTACCTTGTAGACAGTGTATTTTACGCTTTGTTAATTTAATACAAATGTAATAATATATTTCCAAAGTCATGTTTTTAATCTGAACATCGCTCCAAATCAAAACATACAAACATTATTATTAAACCGAGATACCTTAAATAACAAGAACTTTACGTATTAATAAGTGTTATCCGAATATGAAATATAAAAATAATTTTCGTTTTGAAATGCGCTCCTTAATAATTTACAGCTGGAGTATTTATGATGAAATCTCTCATGGTTTTTAACAAACCAATACAGCAGATTCCTCTATGGACTCCCGAAGATGAGGCGAGACACTTAATTATTAAGCATTTTATTTATTTTTTCCCTTTCTTTCTATATTTAATTAATATTTCAGGGTTACCAATATCACGTGGCGAGTACAATTTCTGAATGGATCCTCGTAACTGCCAATGCTGTATCGGTAGGAACAAATTACGAAGAATGTAAAACTGTAATTCTTATACCACCTAAAGTAAGTATAAACCAAAATATACTTTATTAGATGTAATTAAGTAAATTTCTGTTTAAATCACAATGGGATGCCAATGCTTAATTGTCTTCTGTTAGACTCGTCAGTACATTTTTTGTACGCTTAAATGCTTAATTCGGAGGTTTTTTTTTACTTTTAATACTCTTTCCGCCCTGTGGGCACTAAGAGGGCCTCTTATAGCAGGACCATTATAAGTTCGACCAGGCCCACAATGGGGCCACCTAATGGTGTGGGACGGGGCTCGACATATCCGAACGGACCACCCCCCGAAAAATTCCTGGGGATTCTTTGACTCGTCCGGATTTGATCCCGGGTCCCTCGGAGCGGTAGGCCACCACCTTGAAAATTCGGAGGTCTATCAGTGGACGAGTGCACAAAACTCCGAACATTAACATTCGCGCCTAACCACCGGCTGGTAGCGTAAAGTTTTTCGTGTTTTCTTCACGCGTCTAACGTCTCCATAGGACTCGGATTCCCATACGAAGTTATTCGAAATGCCTCCCCTTAGCTGATCGCCATTGTGTTATGTTGCCTTACCCCATCAATCTATAATCCTATAATCTATAATCCTAACCTCTACTATGTACTCTCGTGATACTTATCTCTATGAAGGATAGCGAGACTTATTTTTGACGGGATGCTGATCCCCATTTGAATAAATAAATATTATAATAATATTAATTATTTTCACAAATATGAGAACTACTGTTATATAGGGCATTTCTGTTAGTATTTGTGTATTGAATCATCATTAATCATTATTTTTTCTAATTTTAAATAAACACTAGGGACTCAAAGTTCCCTTTTACCACCAAAGAGGCACACAATACAAGTACAGTTTTATGTTTATTTTAAATAACTTGCGAGTTAAGGTAAACTCACACTTGGGCAGAAGGACAGACGAGTCCAATGAAATTTAGAGCAAAATAAATAGTAAAAGTATTCAGAACAGCCATTTTTTTCAGTCTGTGTAACGTCCACGAATAAATTAGAGATGGTAAACTTGCCTATTATTAGATGCCGCAAATCATAACGGCTAACATAATTCTTGTAGTTTTGCACTAGAGAAATTAAAGTCGAGTCTGGTAAAAGTAATTAAATATACAAAGATAACAGCACTCCTTGCTGTTATCTTTGTATATTTAATTTCTCTTACCATAGCAAATTGGAAGGAGAAAAAAACGATTTATGTTAAAGAGTGCTGGGCTTCAACAGCCAGGCATTTGGGTTAGTGACTTTGTCGGTTGAAGGCGAAAGAGCGAAAACGTAGGATGTGTGATATAATGGGATAAGGCAACACAACACGCGGCGACTGCCAAAAGCAGTGTGTCTCCCGGGTAGACTTATGAAAAACTGGCCCTATTTACACACGTGAAAAACGCGATAAACGAAATGGTTAGTTAACAGTAAGGGCGCGACTATGCAGACGCGAATTTAGTAGCGAGCGGGAAATTGCGAGCAATATAGTTCTTGCAAAGGAAAACCACAAGCGAGAAGCGAGAAATCTCGCTGGCGAGAGCGAATTTCTGATTCTCGCACGTATCTGACAGGGTTTGATATTTATCGCGTCTCGCCTCTTCTCGCCACATAATCTCGTTTGCTCGGAAAATTCGCTCGCTCGCGTCTGCTTAGTCGCACCCTAACACTAGATAAAACAATGATTTATCCACTGAGCCACTTGTGGAACGAGCAGAAATGTCTGCTCCAGAACGCGAGACGGATTACCTCGCATGTTACTTGTCCACTCCCTTCGTTCTCCACCCGAGAGTTCATAACTTGTGAAGACGGATTTTTAAGAATAAAACTATCTGGATTATTTGACCATAATCTGTACGAGCAATTATTTATTGTGACATCGTCGCAATGCCGGGCTGCAATTTTAACCAAATTTTCAAATTTATTTAATTTATAAAAATATATACTCTCGATTTTAGTCCTGTCTTTTCCCTGTACATCACACTTTTCCTGATAACAATAGACTCGTGCCAGTCGTCTATCCAACTTTGTTCTGTAAAAAATATTTAAATTGAAGTAACGTGACTTCCGGTCCAGACCCGAATTTCGTTTGTAGTTAATCGGGCTTCCTGCCCTAAGCTATCCAAATCCGGTCTCGACTTTCGTCTATCTAACATTCATTGTCCAGATTAAAGAAAGACAAAGTGACGCTAGTGGGAACCTATAGGTCCGCAATTTGAAAATTGAAGCTCAATATTGATATTTTCAAGTAAATTTGATATTTCCATTGTTATCGTGACAAAAAGACGTTCGGGTAGAATGGCCCGCAACTTATCGCTCGGCCACTAGCGTGCCTCTTTACATTTATCAATTGTAACAGCGATTCCATCTGAGGATAATACGACTTTCTACAACAATTTTGTTTCTGTTTTAGGTACAATTGATAAATGGATCCGTCACCGGTCAGTTACAAAATGCAACATCCGACGGTGAAAGAGGAAGAGTTGTGAAAGAAGACAGAAGCATTGACCAAATTGATAATAATTTATTTACTGTTGAAAGTTGACATTTTTGAGATTTCGAGCTTAATTTTCATTTATTAGTCATAGTTCTTGTGCAGTTTTCTGACATTTTTCTGAATTACATGCAATTATATTGATAGAATGTGAAATCCGAGCGAACGGCCTCCAGGAATTCTACGCTAGTGATCTTGTCCCGGCTCCTGGGTGGACTTGGCCCAACTCGCAACAGCTGTGTAAGAAAGGCACATTTTAGTATTTACAGGAAGAGCCAAAAATGAAAAAGCAAACCTAATTGAATATTAAAACTTTGTTGACTATTATTAATTTTACAAATAAAATGGTTAACTAGAACTTATGAAACAGTCTTATTATACTCGCAGTGAATTTAATTAACTGTTTATTTATCAAATACGCATTTCGGCCTGTCTGGCCGTTTACAATTCTATTTTACAAATAATAATGGCAATCCAAAAAACAGAGCTTACGATAACAAACGTTAATTAAATTCGCTGCGAGTATAATAAGTCTGATTTGTTGGTTCTAGTTAACCATTCTTTTGTAAAACTTATCAAGTTTAGCGCTTTACTGTTTACTATTTTCTTTTACGATTGATATAAATTTACTGGTATATCGTCATCTCTGTATAGTGATGTACAGTGAAAGTTATTTCTGGGAACGAAATCTCAATCTATGCGCAAAGATTATGCAAGGTTCGATTTACGACGCCCCAAAAGTGTAATGCACCATTTTGAACCACCCGTTCAAAACGGAAACCAGCCAAACCGGACAAAATATTCGGTACAGTACGAGTCCGATTTCACAAGTTTTACTGTACATACAGGGTGGCCATAATTAAAGTTTTCTTGTTCAGAGCACTCTGTAGCCGAAATCAATAAACGGATTGTCGCCAAAATTTCTTTACAAACTACTAAAGGATGCAGAAAATGACAGCTAAAAAATTTAGTTTGAAAAGTTGTGCTAGAGAATGTTCACAAGAAAATGCACGAAACAAAACAACAAAACACAAAGAAAAACGCATTTATTCGTTCCGCAAGGAATACGTATTCTTCCAGAGGTTGTTTACCGATACAGTCGACCCCCCTATAATTACGGTCCCTATAGTTACGATTCCTATAAAACTACGAAAAAATTGCTACCGGTATCCGTAAAAAATAGTAAAAGTTCCCTATAAACACGTCAAACGTCATCGGGCAGCCGAACTACTTTCCCGCCGTCCGTAGCGCCACGCTACGGAGAGATTTCTATCGTCTGGACAGTATTATATAAATTATATATAAATTAGGTACTGTACATATAATTATATATTAATTATATATAAATTAGGTACTGTATATATAATTATATATTAACTTATTGTAACTTTGTTATAATTAAATATATAATTTCCGCCGTCTAGCGTGGCGCCACGCTACGGAGATTTTTACGCTAACTATCGTCTGTCAGTATGTAAATTAGGTACCGTAAGTCTAATACAGTACTGTAATTTTATACATTTCTTGTGAAAGAAACATTTCTTATTCAACGGCGATTAAAATTATTTATATTAATGATGTCTCCGAAGTTCTACGAAGTTTTCACAGAAAAATAAGTTGTTAGAAATCGGCCGCTCTTTGCTGAGCTGTTCCGCGACGAAAACAATGTTGAGCAATGGCAATGTCGAATGGTGACACTCGGTAAGTAATCCTACAATTTTTTGTTTATAGCGTAGTTTATACGGATTATTCCCAAAAAATATATACGTATTTTGGAAATGTTGAGTCGGATTAGTCTAGAATCGATTAATTTTATGGAAGAAAATCTTTCAAACAGCCGTAGTCCGTAAACTTGATACGTGTCGGGTTGTGATTGGAAGGATTCGTAAGAAAGCGGATTCCTAGAGAATGGAACGTATCTCTATCTTATAGGGGGGTCGACTGTATAAAGAATGTTGCTCAATGTGACCGCCATTGTTCGGGTATAAAATTTGAAGGCGACGAACAGCGTGTTTCTACACCACAACTGTTCTCCAATGATACTTCGCACGTGCAGAATAATATCATCGTTTAAATCTGCAACATTTCTACTATTAATCATATTCTTCGTTTTATTACTGTGTCTTGTTTCGTATATTTTCCCGTGAAGCGCCTCTTAGCGGGAATTTTTGAACTATTAAGTTTTTGTCTGCAAACTCCTTTCAGGCAGCCATACACGTTAAGTTAATCCTTTGAGGCTGCCTGACCTTGAGGAACTTCAGAATTTTCTATCGCCCACACACGAAGAAGAAAATCTCTCAGCAGAGGCGTAGCTATCGTGGGGCAGCTTGCCCCGGGCGCCACTCGCAGAGGGGCGCCAATATAGTATCGTGCCCCGGGCCCCAGTTATGTTCGCTACGCCGTTGTCTCTCAGTCAGCCAGTCGGCCATGGCATCTGATGACGACATACTGATTGTTCTTGGATGTTTATTGGCAACAAATTCTATTAAAACTCGCGGGAAAAAGTATGCATAGAAGTCTGTATGATAATACAATACGTTTTCTTTTCGATGACATATCGGCAATATTAAAAGTAAATACAGTTGTCCCGTGATAATCCGACAGGTATGGGACCAAATGTGTGTCAGATTACCAAAAGTGTCCGGATTACCGAAAATAATTACATATTTCGCATTGTTTTGCTAGCAGTAACTTACAATATTCTCCACTCCAACTGTTTGAACAGAACTGCTCACATAAAACACACGAAATGTGTGTCATCGAGTAAGAATTGGATGGGGAGATTCACATCGCGACATGCTTCTGTGCAAGCAGACACGTAACGGGGACGGGTACCTTGACGGGAGGTGCGTCGGACTACTGAGCATGTCGGATTAAAAAACGTCGGACTACAGAGGGACAACTGTACTGTATTTAAATCGTGATTAAATTTTCAAGAAACAAATGTTTTATTGAATTTGGACTACTACTCACCAGTGCTAACAGACTAGCTATTGTTTAAAAGGCCCTCTAGCGGCGCAAGAATACGGATTTTATAAAATAAAAAGTAGTTGAAACTGCATTTTTATGAATAAAAATTTAACAAACTATTTATCGTTTTATGACGAGTAAAATTTTTTCGTCGCGTTCTCGGCTTTTAAGTAATGCATAAACCTTCGAGGCGCGAGGCCCTTCGGACCGCGAGCCATAGGTGGTGGCCCACGTCGCCCATGCCTTACGCCGCCCTTGGTTATAGAAATGATGTAATTTGAGTATAAATTATTTATAAATACGTATGTCGAGTTATATTTTTATTACGACGCAAAGTATATTTAATCTACCGACTCTGGCTATGGCCGACTGACTGATTGACTGAGAGACAATGGCATAGCGAACATAACTGGCGCACGGGACACGACACTATATTGGTGACCCCCTCCCCATCCAGAAACAAATCTTGTCTGTCTTACCATTTGGCGCCCCTCTGCGAGCGGCGCCCGGGGCACGTGCCCTACTTGCCCCACCCTAGCTACGCCTCTGCTGAGAGATTTTCTTCTTCGTGTGTGGGCGATGGGAAATTCTGAAGTTCCTCAAAGTCAGGCAGCCTCAAAGGATTAACTTAACGTGTATGGCCGCCTTTAACGTTTTCGTTCCGCGCTTCTGTCGTACTGAAATCAATAAAAACGCAAGGATTTGTGACGCGTAGTCACGTGTAGTTTGATTGTGGTAATGGCGGAAAGTGTAGCGAAAACGATGAGGAAACAAATATATTTGGAATTCTTCACCAAAGAAGTTAAAAAATACAGATGCCTGCATGACAAAAAATGTAAATAATTCAAAGATTATTAACAGTTTCATTGTTAATAAATACAGAGAAAGCGTAGCAAAATCCGTAGCGTCGCCGGTGTTTGACTCTACAACAATTACAGAACTGACCAACAGATGGCGCACTTCTAGTGGAGTCAAGTTAAAACGAAAACATAACTGAAACGAAAAGTCTATGTTTCAGTTCTGTTTCTGAGTTTCTGTTTTCAGGTAATGTGGAGTCCAGGCTTAATGTAAAACACTAGAAAGAGAAACGGAAACGTGGGAGAGTGTTCTCTTGACCATAGTACTCCTTTATTCTGTACTATGTTAAGTGGACTCGACTATAAAATTACAATTCTGGAGAGGTTGTTTTTTGAAGTAAAAATATTAAATAAGAGAAAAAAAACCAGAAATTCTCAGATGCAAGAGTTTTTTCTCACATTTTTGTAAGAAATCAAACAGAACACATTTTATCACAGAATTTCTTTATACGAGGCTCGAACCCACAACATTCAGTTGTATCAGTTTAACACTGCTAGAGCGTAACCACTACTCCACCAAGCCCCATGATAGAAATCTTTTGTTTTCATTATATAAGATTTGCCATTTGTAAAATGAATCTCATATATTGGTACTTATTTATATACAGTATATAAAAACGAATGCATGTCTGCTTGTCTGTCTGTCCTTCATGCATTACTACACCATTTATCTGATTGCCATGGAACTTTGGGAAGTTGTTTAAGACACTCCCGCGAAGGTTTCTGACATAGTACATTTATCCTATGAACGTTGGCGCGCGTGTATACGAGCATTTTATCGTGAGCATTTCAGCACGGTTAGGAGTTGAAACTTGAAATTTGGTACACAGTTAGGGTACTTCACGNCAATGGGTGCCTCACTTCTGTCTGGCATGCGGTGGCTAAGGACAGCTCCAATACCGTAAGGTGACGCATCACATGTTAGCACTAACGGTTTTTTTGAGTCGAAGTGCGTTAGTACGGCGTCTGATGTCAACAATGATTTGACGGCCTTAAACGCTTTTTCGTGTTTGGGCCCCCACTCCCACGGTGTGTTCGCATCCAGAAGACGATGCAATGGTTCCGCAACCGTGGCTTTGTTTTTCAGAAAAATATGATAAAAATTAACTAGTCCCAGGAACCCTTGAAGCTCTCTTTTGTTAGATGGTACAGGACTTTGCCAAACTGCCCGGACATTCTCCTCCGAGGGATGAATTCCGTTCGAATCTATCTTAAACCCCAAAAATGTTACACTTGGAACGCCTATAACACATTTCTGTGTTTTAATGCGCAAGCCCGATGATTGGAATTTCTCTAGAACCTGCCTAACCTTATGCAGCAGATTTTCCTCGGATTTAGCCGCAATGAGAATATCATCAAAGTATGGGATTACCCCTTCTATTCCCCCTACAAGTTGTTCGATAAAAGCTTGGAAAATCCCTGGCGCCGCGTTGATACCAAATTGTAATCTTTTGACCTTAAAGGCCCCTTTGTGTGTAATAATCGTTTGAGCCCTGGCTGTCTCATCATCTACCGCGAGCTGCTGATATGCCTGGGCCAGATCAAGCTTGNGGATTTCGTGGTTGGCAAGTTGGGAGACAAAAGAGACCTCAACAGGTTGTACGTTTCTCGTCCGCATGCCGTCAGCAGAATAGCTTTCTTCCTCTCTTCGTCTTCTATATTGTTAGCAGTTAGATATGCGTCGAGCCTCTCAGCATACGGAATCCACTGACTTGGGTGTGTAGGGTCGAACTCTTCCAGACAGCCGAAGGTAGCCATTGATCTCGCTCCACGTGGTACCAGTGAAGATCGTGCTTATTCTGTTTCCTCAGGACTTATTCTCAATCCAATCCCATCCTCGTCGCCAAATGTAAAATTCCCGTGAATCTTACGTTAGTAGTGCCTGAGAAGTGAATGGACACGATACTTAGAACATTTCACATTTATTTAACATATATCCGGTAACTACAGAACAGGGTTCAGCGACAATCCAAAAAGGGCACACTGCCCTCGGTTACAGGGTTTATATATCGGGCATCTCGCCCTCGGGCGCTGCGCTCGACGCGCCCTTTACATGTCGTGGTAAGACACGACATGACATGTATATATATTGAGCGAATACCTGAATATCATTAATTAAATGTTCTAATTAAATATTTAAACGAAATATGATTATTTCGTTAAAATTAAACACATTTAATGTTTATTCATTAATGTACCAAATACAAAGGAGTGAAAGCAAACACTAGACTGTCAACTGACATGTCGCGTGTGGTTACTTTTTGGCTCTGTTTTTCAGCTAGAGTTGGCTACAAACACTGGTTCTACAACTGGCAACATTCGCGTTACTTTTGCCAACTTTCGCTACATTGCGCCAAATTTGTTTCCCTCTCCCGTTTTTCATTTGTCGCAAAATTTTTAAATTCGGCGTGGGGCTAGCTTTTTGGCTACTATACGCGTGGCCATATTTTAAGCTAGTTGAGTTACTCATCAATTCGGTTACATTCCTTTTGAATTCTCCCGAAATGTTTTCTCGTTAACACCTAAATCAGAGGTGTCCAACCTTTTCGTTTTTCTGGGCCGCATTGGAAGAAGTCAAGGAGTTTTGGGCCACAAGTTTATATAATACATACTTGTGGCCCAATATACAAGTATATTTAAGGACTAATATGTCTAGATTATAATAATAAGTATTAAAACTTTATCACGAAAAAGGATATTTTAGAAAATTACTTTTACAGACGCTTTCAATTTTTACTCTATTAGAAATAGATAAATTCATTTATTATAAATATAAAGAGACAAACGAAAATTTATTTGAAAAACACAAATGTTTGTTTTATTTGGGTCTCTAATTAATAAAAAGCGACGAAACGCTATTTTAAAGTGCATTTTTATTCAACTAATATATTTATGAATAATATGTAGCCCCAAAAGTAGGCAAAGCGCCAAATGATATTTTTTACATCAAACTAAAAAAAGTAGCCACATTTGGTGCAATGTAGCCAAATCTTGCAACGCTGGAAGGAATAATATATAAAGCTGGAGTTGTGACTCAAAGGATTATAGACCCAAATGTGAGGAAAAAAGAGAAAGGACAAAAGATAAAGAAGTGAGAGAGGTTGGAAAATTAATAATCAATGTTACCGTGAAAGACCGAAATTAGAGAATGTCGATATTCTCCGGTGAATGTCCGAATAATACAAAATACAAAATATAGAAAACTAGCAGGTGGGCCCGGCGTTGCTCGGGCAAAAGTAACGATAACTAAGATAAAGATTATTACGTTACAGTCAACCTTACCCGTTTTCACAGAATGCAAGAATTGGGTCCCCTTAGAGCATTTTTAGATGGGTCTAAAAATATGTTCGATTTCCCGCAAAAACGAAAAAAACTGCATCTGCGTATTGCACGTTGCTTTCTCTTAACAATTCCATTGTTACGTAACATTTCCATTGTTGACACTTCCATTGTTACTTAAAACTTTTATTGTTACTTAAAACTTCCATTGTTACTTAACACTTCCATTGTTACTTAGCACTTCCATTGTTAC
>NW_019385681.1:98649-106149 GCF_000671375.1 Centruroides sculpturatus | reverse complement strand
TTAACAGAAGATCTATTTAACGTTTCTCACTACTACATCTTTTGTCTTTTCTCATCTTTCCCTCCTTTTCCCAAATTTGGGTCTATAATCCTTTGAGTCACAACTCCAGCTTTATTTAGTAATCCTTCCTCATTCACACATCTCAAAGTATTTGAAAATATTTCCTTTCCACTCAAAAATAAAATATTAATAAAGGTTTACGGCTTTGTGAAACTTCTTTTTTGAGTTTATGACCTTGAAATAAATAAATAATAAAATAATTAAAACATTTTTCGGTTTTGTTTACACGTTTATTGGGCCGCATTGGAACTTGCCTTGGGCCGCATGCGGCCCGCGGCCCGCGGATTGGACACCCCTGACCTAAATAGAGGCTTGTTTTCCCATATACCTCTTTTTGGTAGATCGCCCTCGTCCCCATCAAACCACGCCAGACAATATTGATAACAAAAGTAAATCAATAATATTGTATTATTATTAGTGGCAAAAACTGTAAATTTTCTTAAAGATAACAACAGAATAATTATACTTTTATGGGGAATTTTATACATTTTCCAACGGTACAGGTATTCAGAAAAATATAGAATACGCCGTAAATTTCATAAAAGTCTTAGAGCTTTAACAAGCAGATAACAGAAACGTAACACGGTGCACGTTTATGTAAATAGTTTCTTAGATAAAAAGGTAGTCTTTTAATGAGTCGAGTAACAGTAAAGGTATCAATTCAGATACACATACGATCCCCCTTTAGTAATTTTGTGTTAATTTACTCACAGTAACAATATTTTCTAATGTTAGCATCCTGGACACAGGATGATTGATTATTGTACATATTCACACGTGATATATCACCCAGAAGAACGTGAGTGTGATTTTTAGGTACGAATCTCACAGTTGCTTCGAACAGTCCGTTTCCTGGTACGGTCTTAAACGCCACTAAGTAATCAAATATGTCATATTCCTTGGTGGCTCTCAAATATTTGGTAGGAGCACGGATTCGAGCGCTTACAATTTCGTCCCTTACTAATCTAGCGCAATCGGAGTAATCCCTCAAATTATAGTTTATCGTCGTCAACAAATAATCCGCTACATCTACCACTTCTTTATCATCGACGGATATTTTTCTCGATTGCTGACAAGTGCATAAATGTTCTTGAATGGACGCTTCGATGCAACTACGATTCTTTGAGATGGGAGTGAATAACGAGTGAGCTCTTTGTACATACTTAGACACTATTCTTGAAGGCACGGACCAGTATTTTGCATCTAAGGAACTTTCGTTGGCATTTAATAAATTATTTAACGTCGCAAATAAATCGAAGGGTGTCGTTAATCTGTAAGCGTTAATCCTGACGTTTTCCACCAATTTTGGATATTTTAATCGAAAACTAGGAGGGAAGGATATCAGGAGGATGGGCAACCTTTCTTCCAATCTACCAATGTATGTTTTCCTGATAGAACCCCATCGCATGCCGTGATCGCTCATAAAGATAACCACCGTGTTCTTCAGCTTTTCCGATTGGTGTAACCTTTGGAAAAATTCTTCGTAATAACTGTCGCCATAAGAGCCGTAATTGAGGAAGTCGTGAGTCAAACTGTTGATCCAGGCAAAGGAAAAGTAAGAACGATTTTCGAATTGTCTGGCGAATGATTCCAACCAGGAAAGAACAGCTTCGGTTTCCGATATGGAACCAACACATTGATGACAATTTGCGCTTTTCTTCCATCCGATGTGTTTCTCCGCTTCCAAAATGAATGGACGGAAATAATAATCGGTGGGCTGTTTGCGAAATCCCGGCTTAACGTAATTAAATGTAGAAATGTGAGGAGTGTCCTCGGCATACAAGGTTCTAGAAAAACAAATATAAATAGGAATTCGTTTAAAATTTGCTAATAAAATTGAAATATAGTTTAATTTCTCATTATGTGTGGTGTCCCATAATTCACGCACCAAAAGGAAACTGTAATGTTCATCCGTTGCAGGACAAACGAACACAGGATTCCCGCTTAATTCCCCTCGCATTGCTGGATTTCTACCCTTTGGGGTCAGTTGAAGGTCCTGATTTATGAAGAAATCATCTCGTTTATCCATTTCAAGGCCAGAATCACACAGGTATGACCGTTGACATCTCGCAATCTTGGATCACCCGTCTATATGTCTAGGCACAACAAGACTGTATTTACATCGAACATGTCGTCCGAACAGCTACAGTATTTGCTTATGGCGCCTGCTTATGGGACATTGTATTTTACCCGAATCTGTATATTAAAAAAAAGAAAAAATAGTACGAAATGGAAAAATCTAAGATATATTAATAAAAATATGCCACACGCGCTTCAAGTTTTAGTCTCGCATTTCTCTCTCAACCCGCCTACATTTCTCACGTTTACTTTCAGCATAGAAATACATCGAAAATCTTCTTGTACTTTGGTAAGTTGAATATTTTTCGTTATTTTTTTACTTAAGTTGAAGAATCATTATTCTTGAACTTACCTATAACCAAACTCCTTAAATTTCTTCCATAGCGATGGACACTCGTCAATGACACCTCTGTCATTCTTTTTGCAGAAACTAAGCTCCTTTTCGTGATATCCACTTAGCAGAGGAACCAAATTTGGAAACGTGTTCTCTCCTACTTTGTTATAACCAAACATTTCAATGCCATCCATTTTCTTCTTCAGATAATCCAGAGTCTTGGACAATTGTCTGTGCATATTTAAACGCGACACAGAGTCTATCCCGATGATCATAACACTGTAAAAGTCTTCTTTCTTTAGAACGTTCCTAATCATCTGGCACCTGGTTTCGACTCTCGGTTTGTCGTGAATAAAACTGTGAAAATTTTTATAAATTACTTTTTTGCCTATCGAACACTCTACGGCTATAAATTCTTCCCGGATAGTGGCACTTGTATCGAACTGTACGCAAGTGTTATAATACCTGAAAAATGGAATACAATACGCTCTTATATGTATTTAAAATGAAATCTTTGCTTACATAATAATTAGAGGGTTAATGTACCTTATTTCGTTATCATTCTTCGCTATAAGAGGACGATAGAAGGGTCTGTAGCAACACGAAATATTCTCCGAGACAATTTCATTATCTTTATCCAGCATTAATACATTTCCTTGGGTGTAGGTGGAAAGTCGATCTCGCGTCGAGCATCTTAATTTTTCATAAACTTTAACTAAATGCTTAATCGTCGCATCGTAAGGACTTACGTCCGGTATTTGACATTCTTTAGAATGAATTAGAAATCCGGGATTAGGCATAATTTGATTTACAAACGAATAGTTAAAGAAAACGTTGGATCGATAATATAAATAGAAGAAAAATGTTGTAGAAGAAATCAATAACAGATATAGGAACATATGTTTACAGGTGACATTTACCTTCCCTGTATAAGAGAAAAAATAAGTAATTCATAAACATCAATTATCAATGAAGTTTACTTTAAAATTTTCTCGTTAATCTTCGTGTTTTAGGATAAAAAACATTTATTAATGAATTTGTGGGCATCGACGCTGTTAAATTTTATGGTTAAAGGTGGAAGGGGTGCGCGCGGCGTATCTCCAGGGGGGAGGGACTTAAAGATTAATTTATACTTAAGTGGTAAAATTTACAAATTTCAATCTCTAAATTTCTGGTAATAACAAAACTTTTATCTTCTCAATTCCTTACAGCGACGAAGATCAATCATCGTATATCAACTCGAAGAATAATACACTTTGTTATATCTGTCAAATTTTAATATTCTTCACATCGATAGATGATAAGTCATCTTCCTCGTCGATTTCACAGTTTATTCGTCATTTACACACGCGTTAATAAATTGAAATATAAGAACAAATCACTAAAATAAGAATAAATTGATTCGCCAAGTTAATTTTCCATAGACTCTGTGAATGACAGCATTTTCTTCTCTACAAATTTTATACGTTTAAAGGATCGTACCGATATAATTTGAAAATTTAATCCTACGGTTAGATTGTACCCGACTACATCGCCCTCCTAAATAACGCCAACCAATGCCTGCCAGAGGATCCTCCCACCAATATTTGCTACCAATATTTGATAGCCGAGAGTCGTCTAATATTCATCGTCATCTGTAAATCACGTGATTTTTAGGCTCGCGCTGGTGTTTAGGATTCTGTCGCATTGTATTTCTCCATTTCCTATGACGTAACTGTACAATTTAATAATTTATAAGTGTTTTAGGGACTCGTTCGTCGCTGCTTAAACGAAAACCGTACAATTATCTTATATAATTTAATACGGGCACTTTTGAGTATTTTGCTGGAAATGTTGAGTTTTATTGGAGTTAATAACTAAATAAAAGGGAAAAACAGAGTTTAAACTGACCTAATAACTTGATATTTCCTGCAATTTGTTCGACGTAACACATTATTGAACTTCGAGTAGAAAAATCAATATATTCTCTGAATTTTAAGTTAAATCTATCAAACGTTCGCTTCTTTTAACTCAAAAACATTGCTAAATCGTTAAAAAAAAAACTAAATATTAACCCGTAACTTAACGCCATATTTAAAATTGTCATTTTCACGGTTACTATGGCAACTATAAACAAAATAAAATATCTACCACCTGGTGTTTAAAGTTATAAATATAAATTTTTAAGTTTTAATTAATTTTTTATATTCATAGATATCGGATCTTACACGATATTCAAAATTAGTAGAGTATAATCGGAATTTCTCTCAAATCAAAAATTAAAACGTGATAAATATATAACACGACCAGAATAAAATTATTAACAAAAATTTCAGCAATTTTTGTCTTTTTATTAATTTTATTCTAATTGCTAAATGCGCTTGTAGTGTCAAACTTCGAGTGTTTGACCTAACGTAATAAACGTGTTTAAAAACTTAATAAGCAGATATTTTTTATTATAATATTTAAGCGATAGCTTGCCGCTTTTATGACGTAATGGGATCGTAATTGATTTATTCGAATACGACGACGCGACACGTGGGCGGTCAGGTCCCTATTTAGGCGCTACGAACGTAAAGAAAACCCGAAAATCTCTACCTGCCTAGCTCGTTGGCCGCAGCCAATCCACCGCCGGTGTTCGATAGCTTAATCCCCGAAACACTGGTAGGCCGATCGGTTTTCGATTAACCGTCGTAAATCGAATTATGATTTTCCGTAAGGTTCGATGTCGCGCATTCGGATCGCGTTCTTGACTAAACAGTTTCGAGCCCGTGTTGTTAATGATATTCGAGTAAAAATATTGGTTTATATTTTATTTAACCAGCTCTGTGCATTATACTCTTATAGTTTATTATACGAGGGCTGTTTTTTTTTTCAAGCTCCGATGGTCCATAAAACAAAGACAATTATAAATAACACAATGAATTTATTACCAAAAGTTAGGTACAAACGTGGTTACTTTTCGACATAATCACTGTGAAGATTGAGAAATATGTCATATCTGTGGACGAGCTTTTCCATCTCCTTGTTATAGAACGTTGCCACCAGCGAATTGAGATGGCTTTAACAACGTTGTTTTGAAGATCGTCATTAGTTCATTAGTCTCAAACTTCTGCTTCGCTAGCCACGTTTTCAGTTCGGGAAAGAGATGGAAGTCTTCACACATTAAAAAGTTTTAAGGTGGGTGGAAGTTTTCGTCACCTTTAAACACCCAGCGTATAGCCCGATTTAGCGCCGAGCGACTTCAATCTCTTTCCCGAACAGGAAAAGTGGCTAAGAAGATAGAGGTTCGAGGCTAATGACGATCTTCAAAAAAAAACGTTAGGGTCCATCTCGAGTCGTTAGTGGCAACATTCTATGACAAGGGGATGGAAAAGCGTATCTTAAAATTCTTCACTCCCCTACTGTACGCAATTTAAAGAATTCTTAAAATATGTTAGATTGGTCACTCGGCGTGATAAATCCTTACGTAAGATAACCTTTGTCCTATGTAAATATAAATCAAGTACTATAATATAATATAATAGAAGAGATGGAAATACGAAATAATTTAATAATCTTAATGTTTGTTGTTATTTTTTGCCCGAGCAACGTCGGGCTCATCTGATAGTTGCTTTATATACTATATAAGGATATCTTTATATAAATATAAATATAAGGAATATATCTGCCTTTCCTTTGATGAGTGTAAACTATAGAAGATATAATAAGATTAAATAAGTGCTTACGTCTTCGATAACTTTTGGCATTCGTGTAAACTAGGAGTTGTTATACCGAGGAAGCGAATCACACAATTTCTAAGTAAAACACCTTTTAATGAACCTTTAATAAAAGAAAAAATTTCGGATATTTAATTAAACTCTTATCAAAGTTCTTCTATAACGAAGAAAACTGGTAGCATTTTGTTTCCACTTAACTTTAAACTTACGCCGTTCAATGTACTCTTCATTCATCTATCTTCGGGTAAACTGCTTCGTGTTGATGTAGAGAAGGCTCTTACGCCTCTCCGCATTAACCAGATACGATGATATGGCATTTATGTCACGAAAGATATTGAAAAGGAAGATACACTTCAAACGCATCGCCTCCTCATTAACGATGAACTACGAAGGTGGGAGAGCGGAGTCGATGGAAGTCGGAGGTCACGTTTTGCTGTGCTCTCGTTTTTGCGAAGTTATCGGTGGATTTCTCGGTCTTTAGTGCGTGAATTATATATCACTGGACTTGGGAAGACGTGCTGCTCACACTAGTATCACTGTTTTTTGGTTATTCTGGCTTTCCGCAGAAATACGGACATCGAAACCCTGTGGACTTCCAGATCTACTTTCCGCATTTCTACAGTGTAAGTGGACCGCTTTTGTAATTTTAACGAGAAGTGTCTCTCCTGCCGTTACTTATTAATTATTAATCGCTTTTACGACCGATTAAGACCCTGCTTTCGTCAGTCAAATTTGGTTCAACTTGTAAAAACTTTACAGGACTAGGAAGTTTTTCATTTTAAACAAAGGGCATTGTCTGGTCCACGTGCTTGTTGCTTGGCTCGAGACAGTCAGAACATTCCAGGAAGCTCCTTTGTTCAGTGTCACTCGCTGCTATATACAAGTTTTTGTCACCACAGTTCCTTTGCTTGGAGGCAAACAGGTGGCTTTAAAGGGTTTTTGTTATCGCAACATTCAGCAACCCGTTATTTGTTTATTAATTTTTAATTTATTGAAGGTGCATAGTCTACTGTCTATTTACTTTATGAGGCACCCATGGAGAGCTCAGGAGAGCCTAGTCAACAACATTTAACTAATTTCGAAGACTCCATTATCAAGTCTGCTGCTATGCAGCTGGGGAGAATATTGGACTTGTGTCCGGAAAACACCACTGACACGGTAAAGAAGGGGAGGAACAAAGGCTTCAGTTCAGAGGAACGGCTCCAGATCAGAGAACAGGCCTCTCTGTTATTTGCCGCCGTAAACCAATTATATGGGATCGTCTCAGAACTGCGCAACAAACCTGAGGCAACAAATGCGGAGCGGAGTGCTATCAGGCAATCGTATGCC
>NW_019385681.1:92257-96222 GCF_000671375.1 Centruroides sculpturatus | reverse complement strand
AAATACACTTTCCCTGGTGTAATAGGGGCAATTGATTGTTGTCATGTAGCAATTGTATCACCATCTGTAGAGGATATCAATTATCCAGAACATATATATGTTAATAGAAAAGGATATCACTCTCTTAATGTTCAATTGGTAAATATTGCATTACTTATCTAACAAAATATATCTAGCAATTAAAAAGTTACTTTTAATATTTATTGTATTGTTATATCAAATTAATAATTCATTGCTGAAAATGAATTATGCTATGAGCATATGCAATAAGGAATCAACCAACATTTTTTATTTTGATTCAGAATATCACAAAATATCATCTTACAAGAAAATGCTGGTTGATTCCTTATTGCATATGTGGATCCAATATTGATATGCATTTAATTTTATGATACACTAAGAACATTTATATAGAATTAATACATAATCTCATTCAATATACTTTTTTTCAGATATGTGATGCAAACATGTACATAATGAATGTAAATGCTCGTTTTCCTGGTAGTGTCCATGATGCATTTATATGGAAAAATTCCAATGTTAGAAAAGCCTTTCAGAGATGGCATAACTGCAACAGAAATGCACATACTTGGCTTTTAGGTAATGATAAATATATTATCATAGTTGTTAACAAGTCTCTGTTTAAATTTCCAGATACTTTATAATTTGTAGGCAGTATTTACAAATCATAATTAGCTTATCAAATTACGTATTGTATTTTCTAGGTGACAGTGGATACCCTTTGGAGCCGTGGTTGTTGACTCCACTTCGTACAACCAATACTCGAGCTGAAGTAAAATATAATAATTGTCTCACTGCAACTCGAAGTATAATAGAACAATGTAATGGACTCTTGAAAAATAGATGGAGATGTTTGTTGAAACATAGGGTCTTACACTATCATCCAGAGACAGCTTCAAATGTTATAATTGCATGTGTTGTGCTTCACAACATTTCCATTAAAAATAATATTGCTTTGGAGGATGATGATATATTGCAACCAGAAGACCAGTTACCGCAGATCATACCATCAACAGAATTTGAAAATACATCAAATGATATACTTTTTAATGAAACTAGAAGGATTCAACAACAACTAATAAGCTTGTGTTTTTCTTAAAAATAATTTTAATGATATATATATCATTAAAAAATTGTATGTATATATTGGATATACTAATAAATTGTGTGTGTATATATATATACATGTCTGTTAAGAGCCTGCCTTTTTCAAGAATATTCAGATATAAAGAACAGAAAAATCAGTACTTTAAAATAATAATTTATTTATTTTCAAATTAAATTTTTTTTCAATATATACATAAAAATATTACAAAGAATTTTCAGATAATAAATTTACAATGCTATTCAGTGCTGTAGCAATTTTTTTAAGAGAGTCTTTATTTTCCTCAGCTATGGAAAGTTCCTTCTCCCTTAATTCTAGTTTTTTTTTCTTTAATTTAATTTTTTCTTCTTCCAGTTGTATAAATGATTCTGTTCTTTTCTTTGCTTCATTTAAATCATCTTCATTGGAATTGTTTTTTCTTTTTCTTCCTTTAGCTAAAAAACATAAATTCATATGGAAAACTTAGTCTTTGTACATGCTAACTATAAAATTAATTCTTTTACACTAAATCTTATAACTTTGTATATTAATATGACTTAATACTACATATGCAGTTCTTTTATGACAGATTCTATAAATTCAGTTCTTATAATTAATGCTACAGTTGCTTTAATGAAGTAATTTGAAAATATTTTAAAAATTTACTTACACTGACTGGCTTCTTTTGTTAAATCTATATATTCATTATCTGTTAGATAAATTGAAAACATTTGAAAACCATAACAAATTTTTGTTATAATTATTTTGTATATGAGATTATTTTGATGCATACTAACCCTGTTCAGAAGAAGAAATATCTACAGAATTTACTCCTGTTGCAGAGAGATTTTCAATTCCTGGCAGTATAGATTCCTATTATAATAAATTACATTTTTAAAATATAAACAGAGATATTAATAGTACTGATGGAAATTTCAAAACTTATTATTAATACTCTCCATTATATACAGAAAAATAATGGAAGTATAACATTTTTTAAAACACGTTAGTCTTTATTCATTTTAAATTTAAAGATTATTATTCACCTCAGTCTGCAATAGATTTGAAAACTCTTCAACTTCGGATTCCACAGTGTTTTGTTGCCCCAAAACCACTGTGTCACCCATTAAAGATATGATCCTTTCTTGTAATGAAGATAGCTTTTCACTAGATTCTCTACCACCCCCAGTCTTTTCTCTGCTGTTTCTTATTCTTGACGCCTTCTCTTTTGCATTTCTCTTCATGTCAAGCCAGCACTAATAAAAAAATTTTATTTGATAAAATTATACAGCAAATTTTTCCAAAACTAAAAAGAAGTATAATTCATAGAAAAAGAGAATGAATTAAAATGATAGTAAATTATATGTATAAATTAATAAGAGCATAGACACTATATTAAGATTATTTATTAATTAATCAGAAGTGTTAAGTTTGTTGAACAATTTAAGAAACAGATCAAGGAAGAAAACTGAAGAAAGGATTAAATTAAAATACTTACTTTTTTCCATTCCACAATGGATTTTTTTGCTCCAAAGCACGCATTTAATTTTTCAACCAACTCGCTCCACATATGTAATTGTTTTTTCCTAGTAAATTCATTGTCAAATTTTCCAGAGTTCAATTTTTTGTTATTTTCAATATATGTGACTAATATCTCTTTCTGTTCGTCACTGATTTTTTTAAATAAAGTATTGGAGGTCTCCATTTTCTTTGTCTTCTTTGTCGCTATAATAAAAGTAACTGCAACACGTGCAAACTAAGGCGCCTTAGTGTAAACTAGTTTACGTTTATTTGTTTACAACTTGTTACACTCAAATTGATTGGTCGAATAAGTATAGTCGCAAACCCAGATGCTTTGTAAATAATCCCATCATGCTTCACGACAAACGGGACCAAGTGAGTATGACGTATTTCCGCTCGCCTTTCGAGTTCGCTCGATGGGTCTAACTCGAGACTACCGATTATGTGAGTCACAGTAACACGAGTGAGTTCGATGACGTCAATTCGAGTACAACACGAAAAACTCGAGACTAAGGGCCCGGGTTGACGTTGTAAACGAATAGGTGTTGATGTTTTTACTTTTCTGTTCCTATCCGTTGTTTATATGTGTTCGGGATTTGTAATCGTTATACCTGTTTATGCATTTATAATTATCCTTCAAAGTTTCCTCTGTATCTCGTCTTCAAAGGACTAGACATACAGAAGCTCAAAGCTTCCATATAAAATAGTAAATAAGTTGATTTTGCGATATGAATTGAAACTATAAATTTTAAGTAAATTAAATCTTTCGAATAACGTTTATCTAATAGCGCATATCTTGCTGTTATCAATTTTATTTCACAATATGGCTACGTCATGTTGTGAAAATAAATCGATAAGAGTAAGACGTACTCTGCTTTAGAAATCCTTACAACTAAAACATTGATAAATTTAATTTTTTTATATTTTTATCTATTCAAATTTAATTACGGTTACATTCTGAATTCAACAACTGCTGCAACTTCTGTTGAACAATGAATTTCTAGTTAAATTGAGTGGTTGGTAGACTTACAATATCTTTCAATTGCATATAAATTATTATTTTTTGGAAAATAAAGCTAGAGCTAACAGTAACAAGTGATCACGGCGTAGTTTTTTACTGTTAGCGTGTGTATTAATAACATAAGGCACGCCTCTATATTTACTTTTGTGTACGTGCTGCTTACGAACACCTTAAGTAATAGCGCTGCTGTAGATGTTCAGCAGAATGTACTCAAGTGCTTCGGAATAGTTGTCCGCTTAAGTTTATTATTGAAAAACCTGCATTAGATATATTAAATTTAAATAATATTAAATTTATATTAAAATATAAATTAAAATA
>NW_019385681.1:82875-92186 GCF_000671375.1 Centruroides sculpturatus | reverse complement strand
AAAAATTGACCAAAAGTTATCGCGTCTGATAAGAATCAGACGCGATAACTTAACAAAGAAAATACAAAACACAGATAATTAGGGCTATACAAAATTAATTTTTTAAAGTATGATTTTGTTATAATGTTAAGTAATATTTACACGTAACTCCCGTCATAAATTACTTATTTATTATTAACAGCGGTCTCGTCTTTCGTCTATCTGACTCCCTTCTCGAGATTAAGAAAAACAGACGGACAGACAAACGACAGTCGGAATTTATAGGTCTATTATTTTTTCAAATTGTAGTACAATTAAGTTATTGTAAAGAGAACGAGTTTTTCTTGTTGACTTTCATAACGCTGTCTGTTTGGAAAAATCCGTAATGTCTTCCTTTACGAGAAATTTGTCCTCCATTCACAAGTTTGCATCTGATAAACTTAAGCAGACAACTATTCCGAAGCAGTTGAGTATATTCTGCTGAACATCTACAGCAGCGCTATTACTTAAGGTGTTCGTAAACAGCACACACACAAAAGTAAATATAGAGGTGTGCCTTATGTTATTAATACACACGCTAACATTAAAAAAATACGCCGTGATCACTTGTTACTGTTACCTCTAGCTTTATTTTCCAAAAAATAATAATTTATATGAAATTGAAAGATATTGTAAGGCTACTATCTATTCAATTCACTCGTAGGTTAGAATGATAACACGTCTTTAAAATTCTACTCTACCTCATCTTTCTGAAATTTTAAAACTAAAAATATGCTTTCATTCGAAGTTTTTCCTAAATTAATTTCAGTATTAATAGGCCTAATAAAATTCAATTAAATTTTAATTAATAATGCAAAGTGGCTGAAAAGTCAGTTAACCGACACGTATTACGGAATAACATTAATAATGGTTAATTGACTTATAGAATACGCCAGATGTTTTTTTTTCATATTTTATATTAAAGTAGCAAATGTCTCAGATCGTTCAAGGCTCTGTGTATAGTGTATATTATAGTAAAAAAAAGTTACTCTTCAGCTACTATTAAGGAAACAAGTAGTGTAACTGTAAGCTAACTCGTAAAACTCTAAACAGCGGTACCCTCTCATTTCGAAAAGAACGGGTCTAATTGAGTCCCTAATAAAAATAGCCAGCAATACCATTGCAAAACCTTAAAGGAGAAAAAATTAAATAATTTTAGCCTTTATTGTGCTCCGAAATATTGAACAGAACCCTAGAACAGGTTTTCAAAATATGACGGATATGATGTAACGTGGTAAGAGGTTTAGCGCGATTCTGGCTTTTATTATTTCCTCTAAGGCAGGTTTTTCAATAATAAGGCGTGACTATAGAATTCACTTTTCTATTGTTTTTCTGTTGTTAAGCGAATAGCAATAAAGTTTCACCTTGATGTATCTAATCATATTAAGTGCTCTTTAAGATAAGAATCAGACGCTATAACTTAACAAAGAAAACACAAAACACAGATAATTAGGGCTATACAAAATTAATTTTTAAAAGTATGATTTTCGTTATAATGTTAAGTAATATTTACACGTAACTCCCGTCATAAATTACTTATTGCGACATTTTTTTATGTGGACCGACATTTTTTATTACATTTTAATTAAAAAATCACTTGACTTCCGATCCAGCATCTTGAGAAATGGCAAGAGGAATGGTACAAGCAGCCAAATAACAAACTACATACTATAAAACCAGACAAGTAACCAACCATGAAAGCGAAAAGAAATTTTACTTGCTGGACTGAGGACACACGACTCCGACATAGCTATCTAATAACAATTGATATCCAACTAACATGCCCAGCTTGTCATACTCCGCTTACATATACAAAAATCGTCCACGGTAGAAAGCAAACCGAGAAGATTATTCCCAACAATAAATATTCCAAGATGATAAAAAGTTCTACTGGTACGTACTGAACATTACTAGATGACGACGGACAAATTCAATCTCCTATTGAATATCTTCAAGCAATACACCTATATTTGGTGGTCTCAAACAATATATGCAATAAAAAAATTTGTGGATTCTCCAAACAATCAAAAGGATATTCAAATACCCGAATGTCTAGACCCGGTTCATTTGGCCTACCCAGGCCCTACTTCATTTTTGGATGTGTCCGTGCCTATTTTTAAAACCAGCCTCTTCTAAACAAATCTCATAAATCCAAGTTTAAACTACAGTATTAAGACAAATATTGCAATGAATGTTTAACTTAAGATTAAATATCCTATATGATTGGACGATTCTTATATTTTCGTATACAAAATAAGTTTAACGCTGCATTTGCACTTTAAATCTTATCGTATTTACACCACTTTCTATACGTAAAGTTATATATAAATACTTTATCATATGTTTTTTCAATGAAAAACATCCTTTTCCTCTTATCTACCTAAGATANATATGGCTACGTCATGTTGTGAAAATAAATCGATAAGAGTAAGACGTACTCTGCTTTAGAAATCCTTACAACTAAAACATTGATAAATTTAATTTTTTTATATTTTTATCTATTCAAATTTAATTACGGTTACATTCTGAATTCAACAACTGCTGCAACTTCTGTTGAACAATGGATTTCCAGTTAAATTGAGTGGTTGGTGGTAGCCTTACAATATCTTTCAATCGCATATAAGTTAAATTATTATATTTTGGAAAATAAAGCTAGAGCTAACAATAACAAGTAATCGCGGCGTAGTTTTTTACTGTTAGCGTGTGCTATTAATGACATAAGGCACGCTGCTATATTTACTTTCGTGTGCGTACTGCTTACGAAACGTACATGAATTTCCTATTCAACACCTTAAGTACTAGCGTTGCTGTAGATGTTCAGCAGAATATACTCGACTGCTTCGGAGTTGTCCGCTTAAGTTTATCAGATGCAAACTTGTGAATGGAGGACAAAGTAAGGAAGACGTTGCGGATGTCTTCCTCGTAAAGGAACTTTCCAAATAGACAGCGTTTTTAAAGTCAACAGGAAAAGCTCGTTCTTTTTATAATTGTACTACAATTTGAAAAAATAATAGACCTATAAATTCCCACTGTCATTTGTCCGTCCGTCTGTTTTCCTTAATCTCGAGAAGGAAGTCAGATAGACAAAAGACGAGACCAGATATAGGAACCCCGATTAACAATATACGAACTTTCGATGAAAACAGGAAGTCACGTTATTTCAATTCAAAAATTTTCTCCCGAAAGAAGTTAGATAGATGGCATTTTCTTTGTGTGTGTGTGAGTGTGTATGTCACACTATCTTATAGTTTATGCTTCTTTATATTGTACCTTTCTTATATTGTACGTGTTCTTTTCTTAGTGTGAATGTGAACGTAATAGAACATAAAGAAGATAGCTAAACTGTTGAAATGTGTCTTTCTACAAGATAAACAACACAATTTTCGTAATTATCGTTTACGTTTATGAGTGGGTGGAGCCATTTGCTCCTTTTAAAGAAAGAGGAACTCATATATATTTGTGTAACTAGAATTCTTAAACACACCACACTCGATGATACAGTAAATATTTAATTTAGGTTGTTAAAGAAGAATACAATACTTTTATTTACGTGCATTTGAACTACCTGGCAGGGTTTAATTTATCGAAATAGTCACATAAGAAGGCAGATACTTTATGTTTTATTTCAATAGATTGTGACGCTGACAATACAAATAACATCTGAGAATCGAACGAATTGTTTGGTTTTAGGATATTATTTGCCCTACAGTCAAAATTACGTATTCTAAACTGAGGATGAATATGTATTTGTTTAAATGTAGATACTTGTTTTTACTGTTTACTGTTTTTCTGGAATTGTTTGCTGGCAAATTATACCAGTCGTAAAAAGTCTGTTGTATATCCTTATATGTAAAGGCCTATTTAGTATTTGTATATTTATATAAGAGGTGGTTGGAAAGTAACTATGCATTGAGAAATCGTTATACAGTAATTTATAAATTTCGGTACGCCTCCTCCTTTGTCTAACCCCGGAGAAAAATGTCAGATTGCGCCAGGTCGACACTTCTTGAAAACCTTTCATAAAATGAAGTCTAGTAGAATCGAGCAAAGAAACAAGACCATCGAACACTGGAAAAATTTGAAGCACGAATCGGGACGTTAACACTAACGTCCCAGCGACTTTCTTTAGAAGTCTGAGACTTTTAATCCCGGTAATTTGAGGAAGTTGGTGGATAGCGCCGGTACTTACGTTGAATTTTAAAGTATGCATCCGTTTTTTCATTTAGTGAGGTACTGTACGTACGTGTCAGATAAATTTGATCAGTTTTGCATTAGAAATATAGAAACTACAACGATTTCTCTATGCCTAGTTATTTTCTACCCACTTTATACATACAGTATTTAATTTACAAACGCATAGTATGCGTTCGTAAATTGGTAAGTAATAGTCTTCGGATATTATTAAGAACGATAACACGACTTTAAATCTTTCTGAAATTTTAAAACTAAAAATATGCTTTCATTCAATGTTTATCCTAAATTAATTTCAGTATTAACGGACCTACTAAAATTCAGTTAAATTTTAATTAATAAGGCAAAGAGGCTCAAAAGTCACTTAACCGACACGTATTACGAAATAACATTAATAATGGTTAATTGACTTATAGAATACGCCATACGCTTTTTTATATTTTATATTAAAGTAGCGAACGTCTCAGATCATTCGAGGCTCTGTATATTGTATATAATAGTAAAAAAATTTACTTTTCAACTGCTATTGAGGAAACAAGTAGTGTAACTGTGTACTAACTCGTAAGACTCTAAACAGCGGTGCCCTCTCATTTAGAAAAGAACGGGTCTAATTGAGTCCCTAATAAAAATAGCCAGCAAGGCCTTGCTGGCTATTTTTATTAGGGAATCAATTGCAAAGTCTTAAAGGAGAATAAAATAAATAATTTTAGCCGTTATTGTGCTCCGAAATATCGAACAGAACCCTAGAACAGGCTTTCAAAATATGACGGAAATGACGTAATGTGGTAAAGAGGTTTAGCGCGATTCTGGCTTTTTATTATTAATATTTCCTCTAAGGCCGGTTTTTCAATAATAATGCGTGACTATCAAATTCACTTGGTTTTTCTGTTGTTAAGCGAATGGCGATAAAGTTTCACCTTGATATATCTAATCATATTAAATACTTTTTATGATAAGAAGCGGACGCGATAACTTAGCGAAGAAGATACAAAACACAGATAATTAGCCCTAGAGAAAATTATTTTTTAAAGTAGGATTTCGTTATAATGTTAAGTAACGTTTACACGGAACTCCCGTCATAAATTACATTATCAGAACGAATAATTACTTATTGCGATATCGGACCGATATTTTTTTTTTACATTTTAATTAAGAAATCACTTCACTTCCGATCCAGACCGGAAGTTCTTATATAGGTAATTGGGGCCTCCTGCCCCCCCCCGAGCTTTCCGTATCTGGTCTCGATTTTTATCTAACTCGTTCTCGAGATTAAGGACTGACGAACGACGGTAGGAATCTACAGGCTTGCAACTTAAAAGCTGCAGCCGAATAATAAAAGTTTGCGCGAAATTCAGTTCTATCGTAGCGAAGAGTGACGACTTGTTATTAACGCTTAAATATGCAAATTAAATATTAAAAATTAATTATAGTATGTGTCGCTTATTGTAATCGCTGCGCGGCTAGCCTATAGAGATAACAATAACCGAGTGCGTTGAATGATAATTTAAAACGTTTGAAGATAAATTTAATAATTAGTTTAGAAGTTTATTAACTATAATAATGATATTTTCAGCGTTATTTGCAGATTGTTTTGGCAATATTTTCTCTTTGTGAATGAAATTTCTCCGTAAACAGGCGAAAATACATTTTTCTGTACGTCACGAAGGACTGGCAAAGCTTCTCGTAACTGAACATTTGTTAGAAGTCAGATTTTCATATGGGTTTTTATCAGATAATCTTCCAGAAACTTCTTCGGTAACAATTTGGCATATTTCTGATCACGTCCTAATAGCGGAAGCTAAAATTTCCTTTCCGGTTGCCAAGCAGCTTTGCAACATTACTTTGGCTCCAGAACAACAACGATAAAAACAGCCTTTGTATGCATAGAAACTAATATAAAAATATTTAATATTAACAAATGTTAACTAAAGTTCGCGCCGGGTCTGTCAGACCCACGTTAAATTAAGCTGAAGGGGTGCCTGCGGAAACAATAGCCTTTACATAAGGATTATAAGGATTTACAAGACCTTATTATAAGCCCTTGTAAATCCTTATAATCCTTATAATCCAAGGCCTTATTATAAGGCCTTTACATAAGAGTCATAAGGATTGCAAAGCTGTTTGCAATCCTTACGACTCTTCGACACGTACAGTACAAAGATCTCAGGCAGACGATTATAGGCCTATATACTGACTCTCTCTGTTCTCTACAGGCAATAAACAACTACCGGGTAAACGACCTCCTAACTCTCAACAGCATGTACTATTTACTTTAATATTCTATAGCCTTTTACTGGCTGCCGGACCACACAGAAATCCGAGGAAACGAAACGGTTGACAAACTCTGAAAACAACTAGACAAGAACACTTCGACCATATTAAAAAGATTTATAAGCAAATACATGCGTGAGAAATGGCAAGAGGAATGGTACAAGCAGCGAAATAACAAAGTACACTCTATAAAATCAGACAAAAAATGGACAACTAACCGACCATGAAAGCGAAAAGAAATTGTACTTGCTGGATTGAGGACACACGACTCCCACATAGCTATGTAATAACAATTGATATCCAACTAACGTGCCCAACTTCTCATACACCGCTTACACGTACAAAAAACGTCCCCGGTAAAAAGTAAACCGAGAAGATTATTTACAACAATAAATATTCCAAGATGATGAAAAGTAAGTTCTACCGGTACGTACATTACTAGATGACGATGGATAAATTCAATCTCCTATTGAATGTCTTCGAGCAATACACCTATATTTGGAACTCTAAAACAGTATATACAATAGAAAGATTCAAGCAACCAAAAGGATATTCAAATACCCGAATGTTTAGACTCGGTTCTTTTGACCTACCCAGGCCCGACTTCATTTTCGGATGTGTCCGTGCCTATGTTTAAAACCATCCTTTTCTAAACAACTCTCGGAAATCCAAGTTTTAAACTACAGTATTGAGACAAAGATTAAAATGAATGTTTAACTTAAGATTAAATATTCAATATGATTGGACGATTCTTTATATTTTCGTATACAAAATAAGTTTAACGCTACATTTACACTTTAAATGTTATCGTATTTACACTTTCTATACGCAAAGTTATATATAAATACTTTATCATATGTTTTTCCAATGAAAAACATCCTTTTCCTGCTCATTTTCCTGTTATTTTCCTAAGATATACTTTGAATTTGTAAATTAATTTAAACAAATTTAATGCGGAAGTATTTAATTATAATTAAATAATTTATAGAGTAATTAAATTCTATGTTTCTCTGCTACATAACTAACGTAAGGAAATTGCATTAAAATATCTAAATTTCATCACGATTGTTGCATTTAATTTTTCTGTCCAGTGAATTATAACTTAACTTGAAAATCTTAAATAATAAAATNTAAATAATTTCTAGAGTAATCATATTCTATGTTTCTCTGCTTCATAACTAACTTAAGAAAATTGCATTAAAATATATAAATTTCGTCACGATTGTTGCATTTATTTTTCTGTCCAGTGAATTATAACTTAACTTTAAAATCTTAAATAATAAAATTTACGATGTCTTACGTCAATTATTTTGTTAAGTAATGATTTAAGTATTATTAAATAAATTCTATTATTAACTACATTGCTTATTAACGAATAAACATCGCCGGTGAGATTTTAAATTAATTAATTTAAAAAGTAATAATCCTTTTTTCTACAATTAAATACATTTATTTTCTTTCCTGTTATCTTAATTGTAATTAATTTATTAAAAGGAATTATGTTTAATTGAGTAATTGATGACTACCAGAAACGGAAAAATTTTTTTATTTATTGTTATAAATTTGTAAATTTCAATAAAGTGATAAAATTTAATGAAATTGACTAAAGTAAATTGAACGAAATTAATTTTTAATTGAATTTTAAAACCGTTAAATTAATGATAATTAAAGAAAATGACATTTATTTTAGTTGTATTAAATAAAATTTAAAAACTTTAAATTGAATTAAATTCAAAAATATTAACAAAATCGAACGTAATTAAAGTTATAAATACAGTCGACCCCCCCTATAACACGGTAGATACGTTCCGAGTTTTATGAATCCAGCTTTTACGAGTCCAGTCAATCACAGCCCGGCACGTATGCAGTTTACGGACTTCGGCTGTTTGAAAGATTTCTTCCATAAAATTAATCGATTCTAGACTAATTCGTCTCAACATTTCCAAAATACGTTTAATTTTTTGGGAATAATCCATATGAACTATGCTATAAACAAAAAATTGTAGGATTACTTACCGAGTGTGCACCGTTCGACTACAAGGTTGCTTAAGCTTGTTTTCGTCGTGGAGATTGTCATCGAATGGCACTCGCGTGCTTCCTGATAAATTATTTTTTTTGAGAAAAATTCGCTGAACTTCAGAGACATCATTAATATAATATAAATATAATTTTTTATGGACGTTAAATAATGAATGGTTTTTAGTAGGTCCACTGCTCGTTTAAACTCAACGGTTTGTGCAATCCTGTCGGCGATGACGTTTTACCGAATTATAGGAATTTTTTAGCATGTTTGTACGAATACTTTCGCAATTTTTTCGCCGTGATATAGGAATCCGAACTATAGGAATTCGTGTTATAAAGGGGTCGACTGTATTTATTGCTGAAACGAAGTTGAAAATTATAGCTAAGCAAAAACATTCAAGTAAAAAAAACTACTGAAAGTTGTGGCATAAGAATAGTTATTTCCGATTTACAGTAAGGCTCAACACGAAAGTAAAGTGCCCATTACACAGACTACAGCTACATAAGATTTTATATTGAACAAAGTTGCCATAATAATAAATAATATAAATAATAAGGCAAATTAATAAATGTCAATATTTTAAAATAATTCTAAATATTCCAAATCTGTTTAAAATATTAAAATTTATCTTGAAATGTATTTTCTATTTTAATTCTGTGCTTTTACTTAAATTAATTAAAGAATTATTTGGTTATCATATGATAAGTTACTCGATCGGTAATTCTATATTTATGAAAATATTTGTACACTATATTTCGTAGTCTATCAAAATATTACTCACATTCATATCCGAAGCAATTATTTTCAA
>NW_019385681.1:72478-82858 GCF_000671375.1 Centruroides sculpturatus | reverse complement strand
TAGTATTTTTTTCGTAATCATTAAAACTCCCAATGAAACGCTTTATTTTACTTTCATCTTATAATGTAGGAGAACATAAATTAATTGAGCCTAACGTGTCCGTATGGGTGAGATTGTTCCTACACTTTTAGTTACTTACTAGAAAATAAATTAAATTATTCAAATTTATGATATTCCTGTATGATCTTTTTTATTCATATAAAATTCTATTTTACTATCTCATCCCGGAATTTCCCGGGATCCCGGGAAAAGAAATTATTTTTCGCGTAATCCCGCTGGAGGCAAATTTCCCCGGAAATGAGAAATCCTAGATTATGTATCACGTTTTAAACTATAAATAGTTAAATTGACGTTACTTGCAAAGTATTTTTTATGACTTTTCTTTAAAGAAAATTTCCTAATCTTTAACGCAAAAAAGAAAAGAGCAAACATAAAAATTAAACAGTATTAAAGTAACACATCCTTTTTTCGGATCAAAATCGGTTACTTACTTATCATTGTTGACATCGATTAACTCTTCGACGTTCCCAATAACGTTCATAATTAACCTATGACAACAGTTAATTAGTATGACGTTGCTGACTCAGATGTTACTTCCATATCTTTCCTTTAATCTATTAGAAACTATTGCGTTTTATTCTCTAATTTAATCAGTTGTCCTAGTAACCTGTAACTGTTCTGATATCGAACGAAAGGGAAACATGAGAGATGTCTGATAATTTCAATATAATATGTAGTCATATTCTTCTAGGAACGATTTAAATTGTCTTCTATAAATAAGTTGGAACATTAATGAATCAAAATCAATTTTTAATCGTGTTAAAATTGATTGTACGCTTTAAATGTTTAAATATATAGTTTAAATAATATAATTTAAAATGATGGTAGGCTTTTTCGCGTAAAAATTTAGTCGCATTTTACCGATAATTTTCAGTTTATAGAAGTCTCTTAGAGGTGTATTTATGTATTGGATTGTCTATACATTTATGCATTGCATGCTTAGATTATATGCGTTGGGTAGTCTCCTGGTTCCTGTACATATTATATTATATGAACTATAGTTTATATACGTCTTATAGGAGGTTTTATAGGCATTTTATGTGTGCATTGTACACCTGCGCTTGTATAGAACTCAATAGAACTCCAATTTAGCCAAGACTTGTGTACATTTACGGAATTTTATATAAGGAATTCTAAGCATCTATTATGTCAAGAAAGTTCTGAGGCATATGTATAGCAGGAGCAGCACCAGCAATACTTTTAAGTGAACGTAATACGAATTTAGTAAAAGAGTGTGCTTTAGTCTAAAAGTTTAAAAGATTAAAATTATACGAAAATCGAAGGTAAATTCGATTACTTTATCTCTTCTATGAACTATCAAGGTCGTATTTTGTATAAAAGAAGTATAATAAATTTTTTAATAGATAAAATCAATTACGGTTCTTAAAAATTTTAATTTTAACGTTAAATTTAATCCCAAAAGTAAATGTTGGTGGGGCGATTTATAATTTTTTCAACATTATAAGATTAATTATACCATATGAAAGTACAGAAAATAATAAAGATAACTTATCTAAAATTAGTATCTTATTTTGTCGGGAAGGAGTGGCATTTATTTTATATATTTATCTTCACTTAAACAATACACGAATTATAATTGATAGTTCTTAAAATATTCCAGATATAAATGATTAATGATACCAGTATTTAAATCGCGCTTACACATAATTTATTGTTTTAAGTTACTACTACTTCCGAATGCCCGCTTAAAAATCATTTAATTAGAATGCAAACTCAAAGTGAATTCTAATAGATTTATATAAACTTATTGAAGAATTATTTTTTCTTCGAATATTTTGAATATTTATCGTGTTGATCTGTCCCGGACAAGTCAAGCCTCAACCCTTTACTATTTCACACTTTGTTGTGGAACTCGAAACATGCCCTCTTAAGGAAAGGCATATGTCAAAACGGCTGCTAGCTGTCAATTTGACAGATATTCGTTATCTCTTTACTAGCAGATGAGCCCGGCGTTGCACGGGCAAAAAATAACGATAGATTAAAATTTTTAGATTATAGCCGATTTTACCCGTTTTCACCGGATGCAAGAATTAGGTCTCTCTCTTCCGAGATTAATTAGAGAATTTTTACATGGTCTGAAAATATGTTCGATTTTCTGCAAAAACGCAAAAAACCGCATCTAAAATAGTACAGTAAAGCAGAGTTCTTTAAGATAATCCTTAACCCTGTCCCTCTCTCCCGCGGAAATAATTTCCAAAAATGCCTTCTTAGTGTGCATTCTCAAGGCGTATCCTACTAAAACGCTGTCAAAAACGCAAAAAAAATTGATTAAAATCATTATTGAATTTTAATAGAATAAATCTTTAGTATTCAAAAAGAATTTTTATTTAAATAACCTATAAAATAAAAAAAATAAAAAATTTTCATTAGACTATAATGGAGAATTAACTTACTTGCTTGCTTTACTTGAATTATATGGTAGATTTTAAATTCTAAAATCTAAAAAAAAACTTGTTATATATTTCCAATTCAATATTTCGAATTTTCTATTTATTGTTTTTGGGTTGCCCAAAAGATGGAAATTATTAAAATATTTATTAATTGCCAAAATGTATACTATATATGTCACTATTTACTTTCTTTGTTTNGTTTGATTCTGATGAAACCGTGTTGTTGTTATTAAGCTGTTTCTTTGCAGACACACTAAGGTGACATATATCAACACTTGGCAACTTATTGACTATTTATTCAGTTGGGACGCCTTTTACATTATGCGTTTCGGGCATTGGCCCCTCTTCAGCCAACTTGTATCTTTTCTTGATATTGAACTGTACACATGTTTTCCTTTTCTTCTGGTCGATAACTGCCGTTTCTATATTAACAATTTCGTTTGATTCTGATGAAACCGTGTTGTTGTTATTAAGCTGATTCTTTGCAGACACACTAAGGTGACATATATCAACACTTGGCAACTTATTGACTATTTATTCAGTTGGGACTACTTATTCAGTTGGGACGACCAGAAGAAAAGGAAAACATGTGTACAGTTCAATATCAAGAAAAGATACAAGTTGGCTGAAGAGGGGCCAATGACCGAAACGCATAATGTAAAAGGCGTCCCAACTGAATAAATAGTCAATAAGTTGCCAAGTGTTGATATATGTCACCTTAGTGTGTCTGCAAAGAAACAGCTTAATAACAACAACACGGTTTCATCAGAATCAAAAAAAAATTTTTCAGGTTTTATATGATATTTTAAAACTCAAGGATTTAGATGACAAAACGCGAGAAAATCATTGTACCAGTCTCCAGCCAATACTTTCGGTGGAAAATAGATCAGATATAAATGCAAATGATCTTCGAGAAGAATTACGTGATATATCCCGAATGCTACCATATTCTATGAAACCTTTCGATGTTTTAAATAATTTATGCCAAAATAACTTAATTACTTTGTATTCGAATACTGTTGTAGCTCTGAGAATTTTATTAACACTCCCTGTCTCTGTAGATAGTGGGAAAAGAAGTTTTTCCAAATTAAGATTAATAAAACGCTATTTAAGAAGTTCAATAAGCCAAGCATAATTTAGAAATCTATCATTAATTTCTATTGAATCTATTTAAGGGGCGGCATTTCGAAGACTTGCATAACACTGAGAAAATCTACAGCACTGCCCTGGGCTTAACAAATGGCTTTACACATCTAAAATGAGATTTATAATTCTCTTTTAATGTAAAAAAATATATCAATCACTCAATACATCTCATTATCTTTGTTATAGTTCAGAGCCTAATTGTCCCTACGATGTATAAGCTTTTATCTATAAAATTCGGACAATTTAACAAAAGTTCACTTTTATAAATAGATTATAGCGTTTCGCTCACGTAAATTACAAATGAAAATAAAATTGGGGTTATTATAATTGAAATTTATTCTGTTTTCGGTTGTAAGGTTCATCATAAATCGAAATTTTTATTCGTCTTTATACGATATGAGCATTACAAAACACGAAAATATTAGGTTTTTGCCTACATAGTCATGTTAACATTAATGCAAGAATATATATATATATATACAGGAAAACGTTTGCGGAAATCAAGAAATTCGCCCAAACTTTAATATTAAATTTCGTGTCAATGCAACAACAAAATTCTGTATATACTCTGTAATAACAAATTTTCATAGTTGTATTGTTGCGAACGATTGAATTTTCTCTTCGTGCGATTAAAAATTACTTATTTCAAGTGTTTTTTTTCAGTGTTTCTTTATTTGCAGAGATTTTATTGATAAGGATAGACTACGATGTTTGTAAATTTAGGTATTTTTAAAGATTGTTAAGCCGAATATCACAATTATTGTCAATGATTTTTCGAAAAATCTCTATTTGAATAACAATTGATTGGTCGTTGCGCGGTTTCTTCACTGAAACGACGAATGGGGTCGTTCCACTTATTTTGGTACATAATTTTTACTCTTGTCATTGTATAATTTTCGTGAAGCCCAAATCAGTTTATATACACATTATATCCATTACGAAATTTGCACTATTATAATCTAAATTTTAATTAAACAGAATAATTCGAGTTTAATTGTCAGCGTTTTTTTCTCTGTTTTCACAAATGTTTTTAGTTATGGCAATGGACAGAATTGTATAATGTGTAGAAACTGACTTTTCTAATTGTATATCGAACATTTAAAATCGTTAAAAAGTTAAAATTACTATATTTAATAGAGATTTTATTATAAAATTGATTTGTGACTTTTTATTATAATTAAGACGATCGTCTATCATATTTTAAAAATTATTTTTTCATTAGAAATCTTACAATTTGAATTAAATAAGAATGTTTTCTAAACGAATACAAGTTGTATTTTCATAATAGTCTTTTCTTTCTTTTGCAGAATGGATAATTTCAAGGAATTAAAGAAGTTTGCACAGCTCGACCGATAATAAGCAGAAGGAAAGCGCCTCGTCGTCTTCCGCCTCAATTCGAGTAATTCGGGTGCTTCCGAAAGATGTCGAGGAGAGCGGAGAGCGCGAGTCACCTACACCCGACAAAAAGGGTGGTTTCATCACTCCGAACGATATTACTCTCGTTTGTCGTCTACTACGTGGGATGACAACAGTTTGATAGTTCGCAAAGTGACATAAGTAAGTATTTCTCCAGTTTAAACGCTGTTATACTATTGTTTAATCTATATCTATATATATATATATAAAAATGGACATGTATGTCCCTATATTTCACTTTTTCGCCAAAACTACACATCGCACGTGAATGGTGTTTGTATGTGGTGGTAGCCCCAAGTCTCCATTCGTGCATAGGGGTAGTTGCGTCTCGATAGCTATAAGGGTGCGGGAGATATGAGGCTAAAAGTGGTTGAAAGTGGCTTTCTATTTCGAATGTTTTGTTCGATTTTTTCGAATTTGTTCGAATTAAATTCGAACATAAAATTCGAATTGGTTCGATTATAGAACGATTGAAAACGTTTCAAAAACGTTGAAATTTGTTCGTTTGACTGGACGTAAAAATTCTCTAATTAGTCTGGAAACGGGGGACCTAATTCTTGCATTTTGTGAAAACTGGTAAGATTGGCTATAATGTAATTATCTTAATCTTCACTATCGTTACTTTTTGCCCAGCGAAGCGGGTCTTTGCAGCTAGTCGTTAATAAATGAAGAAGTAACATATTGTACGAACATTCGCACTGTATTTAAACCGGTGTTCTACTGTTAACAAACTTCAGCATAAATAGCAGATATTTGCAACTAGTATAAAGTACGAGAGGAAAACCGTTTCAACTTTGAACTTAAATAAAAACACATTGTAGTCGGTATCAATATCAGAATTATAATTATTCAACAATTAAAATTTTAAATGGAATTTTAAATTAAAACAAATAACAAATTAAAATGTAATTACTAGTAATGTAACGAATATTCGGTTACTATTTGGTATTCGGCCTATCCGGCCTATTTTTCGCTATTCGGCCTAATACCGAATACCTAAAAACAGGAGGAAGAAATAACAAAAACACAGTACATTAATTATTTTGGTATTTAGATTTAATGTTATATAGTTGGTGTTGTTTGTTTATATTTATTAATGACTTATAACATGCACAAATAAAAAGAACATAATATTAGTTACTTGTATTCACAATTTATAATTACAAAGATCAACACACGTACACACATATTCGTTGAAGAATCGTCGCACATCTGAAGTCTAATCCTGCCTATACTTCCTTTTAAGCGCTCTTCCCTTTCTCTTTCCTCTATCGCTCTAGTCCACGTGTGCCTACGCATATATCATAATACGCGCTCTCGATACTTTAAATTTGTCACTTTTCTGTCGTAGATTTCCCATTTTACAATTACGTGACTTATAGCCTGGTGATAATGGAGAAAAGAAACAGATAGGACGTCCGTATAAGTCAGTTATGATTTCACGAATTCGATACAGCTTGGCAGCCCCAACGGCCCCTAACTTTCGCCCGTGCACGCTAAGTAACTTTCATTACAAGCATTTAGTTTTCCGAAGTGTATGACAACAATTGTTTAAAATTCTCGGCCGGGAATTTCGTGCCAATAAGCTGCCTCGACATAAAATATATTAAATATCCAAAACATAGCAATAAAACGTCAACCACAGCGACACTCAGATATTCAATGTCCGGTCATACAGAATGAATGTAAATTGTCTAATCCTCGATATTGCAAGAAAAATGTCATGTCCGAGGGAATCCCGCTGCTGTCCCGTCGCCGGCCGTTTTCGGCCATAGCGACACTCTGAGATTCAATGTCCGGTCATACGTTATAAGTGTGAAAAAGTCTAGTCCTCGGTATAGCAAGGAGATTGTCATGTCCGAGGGAAAACCCGCCGCTGTCCCGTCGCCGGCCGTTTTCGGCCATAGCGACACTCTGAGATTCAATGTCCGGTCATACATTATAAGTGTGAAAAAGTCTAGTGTGAGGGTCGTAAAAGAGGGTAGAAATTTCGGCTAATTACAAACTTTAACGTCAGAAAATTTCGAAGATAGAATCGGTTCAAGGGAATGTGTTAGTGACAGAACCCAGATGGGACAAAAGTTATTTTCGAATCGTGAAACAAACGCGACGCGATGATAAACAACAGGGGGAATGTCGACAGAGAGAAGGAGCTTTGTTGAGATGCTCGCGAACAAGTGTCGGGTCGAGCGCGAACATTAAAAGCTCCGTCATCACCTCTCCGACCTTTTCCCGACCCGGATCGGTTCAAGTTTCGCCTAGAAACAAGGGAATGACCAATCGGGGTAAGGGAGAGGGTGAACGGGACCAATCAAAAGGGGTGAGATTCGGGGAAAATCTTATAAAACCCCTAAATCTCAAGGACAGCAGAGCAGATTCTCTCCAAGACGCCAGGTCCTCAGCACACGGACACCCAGACTCAAGGGAGATTCTCGGCCGCTTCTCTCCGAGGGAGATTCTCAGCGGCTTCTCTCCGAAGAGGAATTCCCAGCCGATTCTCCGCCGTTCTCCACTCGGACCAGGTTCTCCACCAGTGACCAACATCCGCAACATCACCGGACAGAGACACCTGTGCAACAGACACTCTCCTGTCAAGCCTGGAACACCAGTCAGGGCCCNGGATATTTTTATAATTTTTATACAATTAATAGGTTTTATATTTTATATTTAATCAATAAATAATATGAAATGAGAAATGTATTTATAAAAGTATGTTTATTGCATTTGCTGTTCAGTAGAATGGTTTATGTCATATTGCTATAATTGGGTATTGCTTGGTGAAGAGACGAATCCTTTAATTTTAATCATTTGCATTTTAACATTTGGATTAGAGTTTAACAAATTATATTTTGATACGTAATTGTAAAACTACAAAATAATCATAACAGAAGTTTCATCAAGCAATAGATATATATTTTTATAGAGTAAATACTACTTGAATTAAATTTGATTAGATATGTAATTAATATAACTTACTAAAATGATAAAATAACAAATGCATGGCCACGCCTTTTATTAAACAGTAGCTTTTTATACTCGGCGTTTTCAATCCTAAATTTCAAATGTGTATGTGCTAAGACCTATTTTAAGAATATTATTAGAATGCCTGTAAACAACGGTGGAAGTATCTCCTGGTAAATGGAGCGTTTTATAGAAAAATTATCAAGTTTAAGAAAGTACTATTTAAAAATGAAAATACCAAGTTGATAAAAGAGCAATTAAATTAAAACCTGCAAAATTAATTCAACCATTAATACATAGACTGATGAGTGAATCTTTGACTTTGTCTTTTATTTGTGAAATAATAATTATTCATCCGACGGTAATTCAAAAACACTATGATGATAAACATTGGAGAAAGACTAAAAAATTTATACCTTGAAAAAAAGAAATGTGAAATACGTGATAGACCCAAAAAAGATTCCTCTCCACTCTCTCACATTAAGTGGAAATTCTCTCAGGTAGTAAATAATTAGTACATATTACGTATTTGTAAAATAAAAATCACTGACCATTCTTTTCAAAACTGTAGGAATTTAACAAGGCTCAATATAAACAAACTTATTTTTCATAGCGAACTGTAATGTACTGTACATAACGGAAATGACAGACTCAAAACAAAGAGTCTATCAATGCCAGAAAGTTTTGCACGAGTGACTTCAACTTTAGTCTCACGCGACCTTTCATAGTTTTCTACTTTCATGGGTTTGAAACTTTCTGAAATCATCGATGGCTTCTTACAAACAACCAATGAACATTTCACTTCGAACCAAGAAAATTGTAATCGCATTTCAGTATTGTTCTATTGTGCATCGTCATCCTTGAATTACGAGTATGTAATAAGCCCAGGGCTCAGGGGGTAATAGTTCTAAGGTTTCCGTTTGACGTCGAGATGGTAAATCCTCGCTCAGCGTCACTGGATGACGACATCCGAGTGACGAGCAGGTGAATAAGGGTCTCAAATAGACATTACTGCCTGATATCTACGTCCAACTTATAGGCAACTTGACCGAGAAAGAGCGTTTACAAACATTTTAACATAATACCTCTGAGAAATTGTAAGGAGGCCTTCTCCATCCGTTGAAGCGTATTTGTCGAGAATCCGTTATAGCGCCGGGAACATGGCGAACCAGCCGTTGTCGTTATCTATGGCCTTCCTGGTATATCCGCCTCGATGATTGTGCCACTTTTTTTATATGCGTTCCGCGACTTATGAAATCCTTAAATCAAAGTCACCTGAGACACTTCTCAGGTGGCTTTGATTTAATGTGTTCTAAGTTCGAGCTGGGCCGGGTTTTGCTGACACGGGCTGTCAAGAATCGGATGTTTCGACGAATTTTGAATATTTTCTATCCGTTATCGTGGCTCGTCTTACCTCCTAATTTCATCTGTTTGACAGATTCCCATCATTAATAATCCAATGTTTTGACTAAGTTTCTAACACGAGTCCAAACATAGAAGTAATTGGTGATTCAGAAGGATATTGGACATGGGTGTTATAAATCGGTGAGTGACCAGAAAGTTTCCAGCGGAGGTCCAAGTTTTTTCTGGGTTTTCCCCCTTCAAATTATAATTAAATTAATAGGCTAATTAGCTCTAATTAGCCCCTCTGGATCTTCACAATTACATTGATAAAATAATTATTAAAATATCCACAACTTAAATTTTAGTATTCTCTTCATTGGAAAAAAATATTAAATTTTATTTCATTTGCACTTATTTCTGTTGTCAAAAGTCAAATTTTTGCATAGATGACCGGATGGCCGAGCGGTCTGGGGAACCAAGGATCGAATCCGGATGGGTCGAATAATCCCCAGGAATATTACCGGAGGTGGACCGTCCGGATATGTCGGGTCCCGTCCTTCACCACCAGGTCGCCCCATTGTGGGTTTGCAATGGGGCGACCTCATTTTTTCTGCAGGGACTATGATGGCCTGTTTATTTTTTGCAATTCCGTTATGGATACGGGCTTGCAAAAAAAACAGGCCATCATAGTCCCTGCAGGGAAAATGAGTTTAAAAAAATTGCAAAAATTTGATCTGAAAGACTTTTTCCACTTAAAATTAATTTCGCGTTTTTTGTAATAATTTAATTTTCACTAATAAATCTATATCTATATCTATATATATATATAAATGGACCTATATTTCATTTTTCCGCCAAAACTACACATCGTACGTGAATGGTGTTTGTATGTGATGGTAGCCCCAAGTCTCCATTCGTGCATAGGGGTGGTTGCGTCTCGATAGCTATAAGGGTGCGTGAAGGTTGCGTCTCGATAGCTATAAGGGAGATATGGGCTTGAAAGTGGTTGAAAGTGGCTTTCTATTTCGAATGTTTTGTTCGA
>NW_019385681.1:57181-71964 GCF_000671375.1 Centruroides sculpturatus | reverse complement strand
GCTTTCTACCTAGTGTCTTTTTCACAAATTGCTCTGGAGGAATGTCTGCTTGCAAATAGAAAGTTCGGAGGAGTTGAGTTCCATATTATTGTAAAAGCACCAATGGGGTCCGTATTTCACGCATCGCCATCTTGAATTAATTTATGTCTGTCAAGACCAAAATTTAAAAAACGTGAAGATCACACAGATTAATATGTACCCCTAAGTCTCTGGAACGGAATACATGCACCAGTGAACCTGCAACTACACGATTTATATTTTAAACATAATTAAATTCACTTAGCATTCAAAACTTGAGAATTTTGAAAAAAACAAATTTGCTGATTAAATACGGACAACCGTTCAACTGAAGTAAAACAGGTTTTCCTCTTGCTATGAATGTCTGCCTAGTTCAGTTCAGCCACATTCCGCTACAGTTTGCCTTTATTATCAGTTCGAAATGGGGTGGTTCCATAATACCAGCAGTGTTCCATAATACCACCTTCTCCTCTACTATTACATACAAATAAAAACCCAGCGAAGCGGGATCTTGCAGCTAGTTGTAAATAATTTTGATGTTTAAGTTGAGTTTTACTTTTTTCACGTCTTTGTCTATAGTATACCAGAAAATAACATGTAACAGACAAACTGTGGTTATTTGATATGTAGGGCTTAGTCGCTCAGAAATTTAAGGAGTACCGTGAGATATAATAGTATTTGGTTCCGATCATTACTTTGAATCCGCCTATAAACGGTGGACAGCCGAAGAGGTCAAGAAGGGATCGAATCTGAGAAAACTCCCTATAGATTTTTTACTGATTATCTGACTAAAATGTGTTGTGCTCTGTCTTTCACCATTAGGACGACCTATTGTGAGCATGGACGAAAATATTAATCTAATTCCGACGACAATACACACCAATCTCTAAATCACGTGATTCTTAGGCTCGAGCTGGTGTTTAGGATTCTGTCGCATTGTATTTCTTCATTTCCTATAACGTAACTGTACAATTTAAGAATTTATAAACGTTTTAGGGACTTCATCGTCGTTGCTTAAATAAAAACTGTACAATTATCTTGTATAATTTAATATGGGCACTTAAACACCAGTTTTGAGTATTTTGCTTGAAATGTTCAGTTTTATTGGAGTTAATAACTAAATAAAAGGGAAAATAGAATTTAAACTGAGCTAATAACTTGACATTTCCTGCAATTTGTTCAATACAACACATCATTGAAACTCTGCACAAACTTCAAGTGTTTGATATAAAGTAATAAACGAGTTTAAAAACTTAATAAGCAGATATTTTTAATATAATATTTAAGCAGTAGCTTCCTGCTTTTATGACGTAATTGGATCGTAATTGACTTATTCGAATACGACAACGCGACACGTGGGCTGACAGGTCTCCATTTAGGTGCTAGAAACGTAAAAAAAACCCGAAAATCTCTATTTGCCTAGTTCGTTCGCCAGAGCCAACCCATCACCGGTGTTCGATAGCTTAATCCCCTAGTACACTGGTAGGCAGTCGTAAATCGAATTATGGTTTTCCATAAGGTTCAATGTCACACATTCAGATTGTGTTCTTGACTAAACAGTTTCGAGTATATTATAGTAAAATTTAATTTCAAAGAAATGTTCGTGCCCGTGTTGTTAATTTACATAAAAAACAGAAAATTCGTGGAACGTAGGCAGATTTTTGTTCACAATGGAAAAGATCTGAGTTGAAATTATATTATAATATCTCACTGTTTACACAATGGTACTACTTTCTGACTTTCTGTATACAGGTTATGCCTCATACATATATATTTCTATATAAACTTATTAGCCGGGTTAAATTTCTTATAATGAATGTGTTTGAATACGTTTACGCATTACGATATAAAATTACGAGAAGATAAATTGTTAAACGATTACTTTATAGAAATTAATGACAAGAAAGGAACGGTGGAAGAAAATAAAGAGTTAATTCAATCAAAAGACATAGAAAATGCTGGTGGATCTACACCCAAAAGTGAATCGTTGGCAGATGATGATGATGGAGAAAGAAAATATTTTTAATATTCCTTACTTTACACTTATATATTTATTTTTGTTTTTTGCTAAACTTTTACTTTTAATATTTAAGATTTTCGGTTTTTTCGCTGTGTCTCCAATGATTCTATACACTTTAAATAATAGCACGAAATCATTCGAGTTATAAAGTATATATTCAAAATTTAAAAAAATAAATGATTATACACATTAAATATTACTTTGAGAATGGTCAAAGTTAAAATAAGACAAATTAAGATATTTAATTATTGGAGAATTTTGCGTTATGTGAGATCCGAAAGGCCCTGGGTCTAATTTGTGAATTTTTATTAATAATCTTAAATTATAGACACGAAATATTACTTCGTTTTTGTGAAAAAAATAGTGTTTTAGACGTGGAAAAACCAGATAACAGATGTTATTTCCTTTCACAGAAGAGAACATCCTCTGTTTTTCCGTATCTGGTTAAAAATCTCGCTCAGATGGGAAATGGTTACCCCTCATTCATCCCCCTTTCGTCCGTTCTCACGAAAGAGTTACTGGACGATGATTGGTCGAAATTCAGGCGATATAAGGGAAACTAGTCCGAATTCGAGGAGTTCTTCGACAGATCCGAAGCATCTAAACTCCACGCAGTTTTCCTCCTGATGGCCAACGCCCATAACGGAGTCCGATAGACTAAGTCCCGAGTCTACACTTAGAAGAAGTGATATCTTTATATTTTGTGCACGAATTGATCTCCCGTATGGAAGTAATATGAACTCTATCTACAAGGTGTCCTTTACCTACAGAAACGAAGACGACGACAACTAAACAGGTCGTATGTTTAGAATCATTTTGTGAGCTCTCTCTCTCGATCGCGCATTAGCATAGATCAAGTCGTAACCTCTAGCTTGTCGCTAAATGGTTGTAATCGAATTTTTTGTATTCGTTTGTTTGAGATTTATTAAATTTACTCTTGTTTTATTTTATAAGAATGTCTCCTCAATTTATTCCGAATCAGATCGAAAACGCGTGTTAATCCGCGTATACTAAGTTTGATTAACTGGTGTCAAGGAATCCTGACGAACGTCTGAACTTTGCGGTTCAGATCATCTTTGTTTACGCTCTCCTATAAAAAAGTCAGAGACCTGGTCTTACCGACTAGTGCCCGTAAGTGGCGTAGACTAAGACCTACGTCCTGGTAGATCTCACAGTTATAAGCGAACATTTAATCATTTCTGCTTGTCGTTCACAAAATCCGTTTAATCTGATTAAAGTCCTTTTGTAAATGTTTGGCATTTAAATTTACTTTTCATATTTATCCATTTTTGATAACATTTAAAGAAGACAACTCGTGTCTTTCAAATAGGAAATTTTCAACTCATTAAAAAGATTTAAAAATACAATTTTTCATTATTTTCCATGAGAGATTTGAGAGATTCCATGTCGGGATAAAAATCGTCTGGCACTCGGTTTTCCCGCGCTTTTCCAAACGTTCGACGAGCGACGGTTGTCACCAAAGAAACGAGTCGGACCACTTTTGAAGACTCGACCGCTCATTGGTTAAGAAACATCGGACGATCGGCGGACGTCTTGTAGCGCTGGTAAGCGCTGATTGGTGGAATCCAATTCTTCTTCAATCCTATAAAATGATTGAGTGGTGGCGGGAAGTTCGGTTCGCCTTGGACGCTCGAAGGGAACTCACGTTGAGTCCCAGTTCGCCTGAGCTGTTTTAGAAGATTGTCTCATCTTGTTGTATTGTTGTAGACTTTGAATTTGTACGTCTCAAGGTGCTTTTCCGACGGACCTGTTGCAGTGGATAATTACCTTGAACTTTGTTAACGTCTAACGTTTGTAATTCTTATATGTGAACTTTAATTGTAACTGTACAGTACATACGTTTATTTTCAATATACATTAAGTTTTAAATTTAACTGGCTCTGAAGTGATTTTGAACTTTACTTTCCATGATTCGAGAGTTTTCTGGAAAATAATCAATAGTTTTCGTAAAAGAAAGTTAGGGTTGGAAAAACAGACTAAAGTAGATTATAACATTTGGCTTAAATACTACAATAAATTCTCTGAAAATTATCAAAAAATTGCTTGTAAAAAATATATGGGAACTAAGACAAGACCAGAAATTCAGCAAGATGAGATAATCAAGATGGAAGAAGTACAGGATTGTATCAAAAATCTTAAAGAGAAATCAACTCCCGGATCGGACACAATACCAAATTCACTCATTAAAATGTTGCCAATAGAAATCATAAGATATTTAACCAGACAATTCAATCAATTCTATAGTAATAGTATAATACCGGCGAAGTGGAACGAAGTTATTTTTACTATGATATTTAAACAAGGGAACAAACAAGAACCAACCAATTACAGACCAATAGCCCTTCTGTCCTGTCAACGCAAAGTATTTACTGCATTATTAGCTAATAAATTTAATTACTGGACAGCGACGAATAATTATAGAAATAATACACAATTTGCATTTGTAGAAGGGGGAGGTACTCAGACAGCCCTCTTTGTATTGCTGTCATTAATTCAAATCCAGTTGCTCAAAAAAAGACATAAAGTGTTTGCCCTGTTTTTGGATCTTGAAAAAGCATACGATATGATTAGTATTACCGATCTACAGAGTAAAATGAAGAGATATAAGGCAAAAGAACTCTTAATAAATATGATAGGATTGTTATTCGGAAAATATAAAACAATCATCAAACAGGATACTAATATCTGGAAACTATTCATTACTTACAGAGGTCTATTACAAGGTGATCCGTTATCCCCATATCTTTTCAATTTTTACCTATTTGATCTAAATGAATGTTTTAAAAGAAATGAAGATGGGTTTCAAATTGAAAATCAGATAATACATACTATATCGTATGCCGATGACATTGTGTTGATAGCTCCTACGGCAGCTGCACTCCGTAGAAAAATCCAACAAATCTATGAGTATTTAGAAAAGCTAAGAGTTAAAATAAATTCCAAAAAATCAACAATTATGATATTTAGAAACAGAAGTAACGTATCCAAAAAGCACACGTCTTTCTTTATTAATAAAGAAGAAGTGAAGATAGTGAAGAAAATTAAATTTTTAGGAGTTACATTCACACCTAATCTTTCGTTCGAAAAACACTATAAAAATTCACTNATATATTAAATTTGAGACATAAAATTGGATTAGAACTTATGTGAGATCGTGTTAATGTCTTGCTTTTATTTTTAACTAAATTGTAATATTTTCTGTTTTTATCTGTTTGTTTTTATTGAAAAATCATGATTTTATGAATTCCTATAACATCAAAATCAGATGTTAAAATGTTTCTTGAATTATTCAATATTTCTTTGTGTAAGACAGAAAAATTTCCTTATAAAAAAGGGGGAGAATATTTTCTGGGTGTAATGTACATGAACTTTAGGAAATAATAATTGTTCCTTCCCTTCAGACATTTTACCTTTACCAAACATTATCATCATCCCATGTCATAATTGTTCCTATTTAAGTAAAAACAACCCAAAAGAAATGTGTCCTATAAACATTACAAGGGCTATTATAAAAATAAATTATTTAATACAATGGAGTCAGAATTTATTAATCTTACTTAATTGTACTATAAGCAAGTACACAAAAATTCAAATTTCCCTTCCTTTCTGACTTATGGGGGGGACTAATGATTTGTCAACTATAAAACATTTACTAAAAATGAAGTAGAATTAAATTAAAAAGGCTAAAAAACCAAACCAGGTTTTTGTAGAGAGAGAAACACAGAAAAAAATTATTGTGCCATGCTCCTGGTAGTCGACTAAGTAGTGATGCATTGTTGGGTTTTTGGGAGATAATGAGGGATCTAAGATTTGGTTGTGTATTTTTTACAAAATGCCTATTATTGATGATATATTTAAATTAATTTTGAATATATAAGTTGTCTTGTTTAATATTTAATGTATAAATGCATCATTTAAGTCTCTGTGCATGGAAATAAGTCTTTTGTTCATTGTATAAGTTTATGCAATACATAATTAAATTTTGCAATAGCAATGTTATACACAAAATAAACAATAAAAATATACAAAAATATTTTTGTTAATCAGTGGCATGTTATCCTATGGGCAAAAGGGGCAATTGCTTGGGGCCTCCACCAACATGGAACCCCAAATCAATCTTTTATAAAAAAAATATTTTTCTAAAAAAAATTCTCCCAAAAAAAATGTCTGAAGTCAACATTTACTGTGCGTAGGGCCCACTAATTCAAATTCACCTGGTCCTCATGAAGCTATAATATGCCACTGTTGTTAACTTATTTCAATTTTTTACTGTTTTATGATTCTTTCAAGTTATCAAAAGTAATATTATTTACATATTAAGATTTTTTTTATATTATAATATATTATGATAGACTTACGTTAGCATCGCTACTTGTGGGACTGTCTGTAAGTGTTGACTAACATTCAGTAGTCGACTTAAACCCATAGCGTGTAATTTTTGTCCTCAAAGAAAGTTATACTGCATACCAATTGTTAAATTTCACTATATACTTCATTATAAGACTGCAGTTTCTATTTTCTGATAATTTTTGTGAATTTTATCCACCATAATCCTGGAAATAATGTTATGTTAATAAATAATTTTGCTGATTCAGTAAAAACAATTTTTAAATCTCAATGTTGTGCTTTTTGGTCAATTGAGAATATAAAAAAGCATTGGAATTTATAATTCTCTTTTATTTGATAGCCAAAAGAATACTTATTAGTTTAGGTTTTGGCATTTTAAAAACAAAATTCCTTAATATAACTGTAAAATGTAAGATTATAGTACTTTTCATATAAACCTCAAAACATCCTGAAATTTTAAATACAAAAATCAGCTAAACTTATATTTTGTTCAAACTTTCTGAAAATAATAATAATAATTCTGTCAGTTAAGTGGAAGGGACATCACCATTAACTAATATTATTTAATATAACACACAAACTTTGAACTGGATAAAGGTTAATGGTAGTCATTAAGTTGGTTTTCCTACACCAAGGGTGGAAAACCTGTAAATTTTGTGGTTTCTAATGCTACTAGACAAACTATAGTGTAAATTCAAGACAGCAAGATTAAACCTACATTATGAAAATATATTTTCCATTCTCTACTCCTATGAAATATGTAATTAAGTATAGTTTATATTATTGGTGCATGTATACTAAATATATATAATTATGAAATCTGTAATACATTGTACAGGCTCATTAGGTCTTTCTGAAGTAGGGTGAATCCTTCTAGTTAAAAAAGTTTCCTTATCTCTCCCTGCAGTCAAATATAGTTTTATGCTGAGACATTTAAAAAATCTGATATTAACCAATAGTTAATGTTAATGATAGTGCACTGTATTTAAATTTAAGGGGGTCCCTTTTAAATGAAAGTATGGCTACAGAAGGAAAACATAAAACATTTTCCACACAAGAATTTCATAACACTTGGCAATTATTACTTGGTCAATGTCAATTATTTGCTAATCTGACAATTAGGTATTTGTATATTATTATTATTTTGGATTAAAATGATCAACTTGAAGTTCATTTTAGCCTGCACATTTTTTTATCGTATTCTAATAATTTCTCTTAACACATGTCGTAACATCAAACTAAATCCACTGGACCATATCTGAAACTATGATTCTTAACACTGATAAGAAGTTACTGTATATATGATAGACAAATATCTAATTAGACAGAATATTTTTAATACTGGATCAGAGTCAATGTATCTGGTAATAAGGAATGCTGGACTTTTCTCAGAAACTTATAGAAAGTTTTTAATTAATATATTATTACAAATAAAGATGTTTTATACACTATTATTTAACTACACTTTCAGGGGTTGCCCAATGGGAAAGAAATATTCCTATGATAGGGAGAATGAAAACTAGTAAAAATTGTTCTATATTAGAAGACTATAGCAAGAGAGAAAGGGCCAAGGTTATTTTCATTAACTCCAAACTGAAATGTAGTTAGTTTTATTATAAATTTCCCGGATTTAATAAGTTATCTTGACTTTGTTGTTATTTCCAATTGTACATTTATCTTTTTAGCTTCTTTTGAATATATATATTAAAATCTGTTCAAATCAAATTCAGAATCATTTTCTGGTAATCTGATTATCTTATCGAAACTGTCCTTTTTTACAAGAAAGGCCTGACTATTACAAGCACTTGTTGATGGATCAATAGTGTTGTTTCAGCATTTCGCTCACCAAATTTTGCATTTTGTCTTACTGTATAGGATCTTCCACAAAGACTCATTTGTACTTGTTGCACTTCTCCTATATTGATGGTATGATAGATTCCTTTCATATTTCCATAGTTTTAACCAACTTATCAAAACAATGGACACAACAGATGACTTGCCTGCTGTTTCTCAACATTATTCAAATCTCTCTGTATTTCCACTCCTGTTTATGTCTTCTTTGCCTTACAAATTAAAGATGTGTGATAGATAATGTAATGTCTCTACTACAAACAAACTGAAATTATATTTCTTGATTTAATCTATATAGCATAATTGATGACATACAAAGTTCAGTTGGTATTCCTCTTGACAGCGAATTCTTATCTGACCATCTCAATCCCTTATTTTGCTTCATTTCCTTCCTTGTCCAAGTCAGTGTGCAACAGATTATGTGAAATCATGCCACTTTTTGCCATTATTTCTGGATTGTTGATAGATTGACATGCAGCAGTCTTGTCAAAAGCTTGCTTTATCTTTCTGTAGACATAGTTATCAATGTTGAAAAAAATAATCGTCAAGATTCAGCCTGTACAGTATGGATTATTCCAAGATCAGCTGCAGAACAGCAGTGTAGAAAGCACTCAATGTGCACATTTTCCAGATAGGACTTAAACCAAGCAGTTTTCATCTGACAGCTGACTCTTTACTTTTGTTTCATCTTTAAATCTAGTTTCCAGTTCAACTATTTATTAAAAATGCTTTGCATCATCCAATCTTGGCAGTTTGCAGTGTGTAGAGCACACATTGTTCATATAATACAATATATTCTTAATGTTTTTGCAATGATTAAGGGTCTCCTATCATATTCTCCATATCTATGTCATGTACAGTGGATATCAGTACATGATCCTTCTTTGGATAAAAGGGATGAAAGAATGCAGTGTAGTGTAATGTGAGATCATTTCTTACCTGAGGTACTGCAATAAAACAGGGCAGTTAATTGCTATTTAAAACTTTTGCTTCCTCTGCAGCAGTAAGAAGAAACTGCCTTTATCATCAGGATTGAAGATGTCATTTGTACTGTACTTAAATATTGTATATTGTCTGTAGTCCATGCACATGCTATGTGCAATGAAACATCAATGTTTCTCTGCATAAAGATTTTGAGATAATTCCATACTTTTCACAAATTCCTTGTAATAACAAAGAACTGCCTATGCAAGTGGCACGCTTGAACATCTTGAAAACAGATGAAAATAACTTTCCACACATCCTCAAATTGTGTGCTATGCATTTTATTCCTGCTGGACTCAACATTGGATCTTTTTTAACTTTTTTCAATGTTGGATGCTCATTTAAAATCATTGATAGAATGCAAAGGGTGATGCCAAACTCACTTGCAACATCTAATTTTACTCAGAATCAACTTCTTGTAGAAAGAAGCTTTTTGAACGATGAAATTTGGTTGCATTTTTCCCTTTTGGCATATTTCATTATGAGGTCTGACTGGATTACTTTCAGTGACTGATGGATCATAACTACAGCGTAGTAAGGTATATTATCCATTTGATACTAAAGTGGTGTAAGGATTTGTTGAATATAAAACTCATATTTACATTCTCCTTCTTGTAACTTCCTAGTATCATCTCCGTACAAATCTTATTTGGTGGTAGCATTCCTGGCCTATGGTCTGAAAGATCCTGTCACTGGTGTCATCCACTCTTTTATAGGGTTTCACTGGGTACTTCCAGAATATTCTAACATAAGTAACAAATAATCCAGTCCACCCACCACACCAGTCTTGATGTAAGGCATCTTCTAGACATGCCCCTTTTGTCTAGTCATTTATGGAACTTTATAATCATTTTCATCTAACCCATCCCAGTATTTTGATATATTGGGAATGCTCGGCATAGTGAAAAACCTTTGATATTCTGAAGTTTATATCGACAGTTCTTAAGCTAAGTCTTACAGGTGGCCAAATTGGACTTCAAATTGATTGCTATAATGACAGGTTATCTATATGTTTAACAGTAAAAAATAAGCACATTCAAATACACCCTTTTCATGTTCTTTAAACTATATTGTTTGATTTTAAAAGAAGTACAACAAATCCAAAAAATAAATTTAAATAATTTGTTGTCATAGCAATCACAATCACATTAAATTACAAATATTATTAATTACAAGCATTAATTCCTTACATATATAGTAAAATATAGAATAAAAATTTAAACAGAATGAATCTTTATTTATTTAAAATATAAATTTTACAATAATTCATACTTTATAATCTGTTTTTACAGTTATCTCTATTACATTAAATATGATAAAGAAAATTTGAACCTAATTTTATTGTGCTTAATTAACATAGGGCTAATTACTCCAAAATGAACATCAAGACAAATCAAACTCTGAATGCCAATTTTTACAAAATTTAAAATTAAAATGGTCCCGGGAATATAAAAGTAAAGTAAAGTAGTTCACTGACCATTTATAGAAGAAAATGTTGCATGCTCTTTGTCATAATGGAAATGTTTGTTAAAAGATTGCAGTGACAAAGTTCAATATCAACATTTTCTAAAGGAAGGTGTGTGGAGCAGATAACCTGAACAATTAAAAAAGAACATTATTTAAAATTGATTCTGAAATATGAATAAATATAGTAATGATTTCAAATAAATGTAATCACTTCCAGCCACTTACCATTGAGTTGATTATCCACAAAGTAATTTTTATATAGGCCCTATACATGTCACATAGCTGCTCTTTGGTATGTCAGAAGCCTAAATGATGTCACACGACTCCTGGCTTTAAGTGCTCACAATCAGTTAAATCTATTAAACATGTAAAAAATAAAATGTCAGAATCATCAATGTATTCAAGAGTTACATAGAAGAGTTGAAAAACAGCTATTTTTAATATAAAAATAAGTAAACAAACATTAAAATTCTAGTTAAGCTTCATTTTCATATGTCTTAATAAAAATTAAACCATATACTAAGAGAAATAAAACAACTTCTTTTAAAAGAAATGGTTTATTTAAAATTGTAGCATTTTCTAAAATTTAACATTGAGTTTAGCAAAAATAAGAGTGTTAATTACAGCTTAGATAGAACTTCTGGTTATATAAACGGCATTCTAGATATTAATGCAAATAAATTAAGTGTAGTAGTGTGATTTGATTTGTGTAAATCTGTAAATTTCAGTATTGGGTGTTGTTAAGTTATGTACTTTATGAATGAGCAATGGTGTTAAATTGCCCCAATTCTAAAAAATTACCCAAATAAGTGTATGTACTATTTGATAATTGAAATAAGCTAAGAATTAATTTTTTAAAATAAATCCTGTTATCAATAGGTAGACATTATAAATTCATATTAATTACTCATTGATAATTTTAAAACAAGATTATATTATGATTTAAACTCTCTGTTAATGTTTTTCTCACATGTTTATAATTTATCTTGATATGAAATAAATATAATTTGAAGGACTAATTTATTACTTTTAATTAAAATTGCAATTTGGATTATATTGAATGCGTGAATAAATAACATTACATTTCAAGCATCATTCTACTACAATAAATTCTTAGATTCATCAATGAGGATTCTAAACTTTTATATACTATTTTCTACTGCATCAATGTACAGAATTAGAATGAAAATAAAAAAGTCTTACCTTTCCTTTGTTAATTTTTTGAGCAAAGAAGTTTTTAAAATGATTCCATGTTTCTTTGGAAAGTGGATTATAAAATTTGAGAATGATACTTCTTTCTAGAATAATTTAAGAATTTAAATATTAAGAATAGAAAAAATCGAGATGATTGATTAACTAATTAATTTAATAATAAAACCATTTTCTAATATAAAACATTTATTGTTTCATTCAAAAGAATATAAGACGATATACAAGCGAATATCATTTATAATCTGATAATTTAATTCGATGCTAAGTGGAAACAACCTTAAATATTTTAAGTAAAATTTAAGACTTTTACTTAATATTCTATCGACAATTATTCAATTTTGATCGCTTATAAATAAAAAAACGTTACATTGCCTGCGTTATTCGGGTTTTTGTAATTAAACATTTACGAAAAATCTCGAAATGGATTGAAAAATAACTCGCAATTTCCATAAAACTTTCTATTTCAAGATGGCGTCGGCAATACGAAATCGAACGAATTCGAATCGGTGGAACGTGCGATAAATGAGTCACACGTTACGTCATAAGTTCTACGTCAGAATATTAACTAATTGCAAATGTTATCTTTAAAATGCTAAAATAGTCCTCTTTTTTGTAAAATATCGCTAAGATATTTGTAATAATAAATAAAATTATAAAAATGCATTCCGTAACCTTACAGGTTACAGGCCGCAAATATAGGTTTAAAGCGTATCTAATTTAATCTATTTAATTTTTATATAAATCGAAAAATATTATGTTACCTACGTTACGCGAGTTTTCATTATTAAAATTTGTACGAAAAATGTTAAAATGGAGGGAAAAAGAACTCGCAATTTCCGGAAAACATTCTATTCCAAGATGGCGTCGACAACAATACGAAATGGAACGAATTCGAATTTGTCGTTGCAATGCGTCACGCGTTACGTCACGAGTTTTACGTCATAGATGTAATATTTCAAGTACTGTACTGTATTTTAATTGCATTTTTTAAAGGCAAGATTCTTTTTAACAAATTCTTTTGTCTCGGATTTGGCAAAATATTTGTTAAATGTAAAACTTCGCTAAAAAGAAAATGTATTCAGATAAACGTAATAAAATCATCTAGATGACACAGAATAAAAAATAATTTCTAACAAATAAGTAGTAGTGTTTATATTAAGTGGTTCAGCTGGTCCCAGTAAATTTAATAATTACAATTAAATTAATTGGAAATTTAGAATATTCTGAAAGAAAAGAATTGTCCAGAATGAGACTCAAACCCACAACTCCTGATTACCACGAATCCATTACATTACACGGACCTCTTTCTGATTTTTATTTACAGAACTGTTAATTTAGATATAAGCAAGGTCACTTAAAACTGTATTGTGTTTCTTTGTTTTTTTATAGAAAAAAAAAATTGTTTAAAAAAACCCATTCAAATCTGTATAATAGTGGAATCTGGTGGTGGGAAATAATATCCTGGAAATGCTTAACAGATCATTTTTATTTATGAATTAAACACCTTGATAATATGTGTTTTGCATCAGTGCTATTCATTGGATATTTTATTATGGTTATTATAATATTGGAAAGTTAAAAACAGTTGTAAAATAAAAATGAAAATAGAATGAAAATCTGGAATAAAAATAGTCAAATCGAATAATGAAGTAATGTATAGTGCATTCTGATGTATAGTACATAAACTAATGACTATTCAATAAACACTGTAGTTTAATTAAGGCATAAAGATGAAGTAAGAACATAGTGTGTGTATTTATTTTTGACCAGAATATGTAATAAAGTCTTTTCCAGTAGCGTGATGTCATTAGAAGCGGTGGAAGCGCCGCTTCCCTTGTATTTTATAAANATTGGAAACAATTTAACAAAATAATTAACATAATTCTTACAAAAAGGATATAATTTTAAAATATATGTATTATATTCATTGAATTACTACGACAATGATATAGCGCGTCTATTTCGCGCTATATCATTACTGAGACAGGTAGCACATAGCACTTGCTTGCATGGAGTGTAGTACTGTTTTGACCCTGTACATCATACTTTTCCTGTTAGCAATAGAGTTGTGCCTGTTATGTATCTAACTCCATTCGGAGGAAAATTTTTCAATTGAAATAACGTGATTTTCGGTAGAAATCGGAAGTTCATATATAGTTAACCTAGTCGTCTTTCTCTTACGATTTCCGTGTCTGGTATCGACTTTCATCTATCTAACTTCGTTCTGGAGATTAATAGGGGACGTTCAGCTCCCAGAAATGTTTTAGCTGTTGTTACAAGCATTAATCCATCAGATTTCCATCAGTTAGAAAACAAGAAAGGTCTTGAATTACTCTATGCTTGTAATGAATTTACAATTTGTGAGAGTAACTTTATTATCATTCAACACGTACCCTCAACTTCATTAAAACTTCGCTCAGCATCCACGTTAACATCTGGAATTAAGCAAGGGTTTATAATGTGTCACTGTAAAAGATACTGCATTGATAAAAATGCAAATGTTGCTGAAAGAACATAAAATGCAATTCGAAATATCACGGTAATAGTTCTTTTAAAAATAAATAACTTTACAACATTCTTGATTCTCATAAAAAAGACTGATTTATTAATAAAAGTTCCTGATAAAGTAATTACTTTTAATAAATTATTTGTTTGAGAATGTTGACATCCTGTATGTGGTGAATAATTTTGTTACCTACTTATATAAGATAATTGAAGATGAATAGAACATAATAAAAAATCTTATTATCACCTCGTTATTATTTAACATCCAGAACTTGTGGTGGCTTTTAACCATAATACATCCATAACCATAATACCATAATACGGATGTATAATGAGTTAGAGAGAGAAAAAAAAATTA